>NC_060187.1:6367620-6472620 GCF_021184085.1 Oncorhynchus gorbuscha | reverse complement strand
CATGACAACACAGCATGGTAGCAACACAACATGACAACACAGCATGGTAGCAACACAACATGACAACACAGCAGGGTAGCAACACAACATGACAACACAGTATGGTAGCAACACAACATGACAACACAGCATGGTAGCAACACAACATGACAGCACAGTATGGTAGCAACACAACATGACAACACAGTATGGTAGCAACACAACATGACAACACAGCATGGTAGCAACACAACATGACAGCACAGTATGGTAGCAACACAACATGACAACACAGCATGGTAGCAACACAACATGACAACACAGCATGGTAGAAACACAACATGGCAGCAGCGCAACATGGTAGCAGTACAACATGGTAGCAGCACAAACATTATTGGGCACAGACAACAGCACAAAGGACAATAAGGTAGAGACAACAATACATCACACAAAGCATGACTTCCAAAATAATCCTGACACTCGTTTTGGTTATCGGCCATGATATTTACACAACACAACAATTGTTTTTCCTCCGAAAGCACTTGATTGGTTGATTAAATGGTCATTACAGGCCAGCTACTCCCTCTATTGCTTGATGTAATTGCTTTATTTTCAGTTAAATAATTAATTTGTTCCCTGTTAACGGCACTTCTCTGTAATTTCCCATTCAGACTCCTATCTCCTCCACCGGTACTAACAGCACACACACACGCGCGCGCACACACACACAAGAAAACACATACACACACAGCATCTCGAGTGAGCGAGCGAAGCGCATTTATGGCTTGACAAAATCCAGATCCTGTCAATTGCTGATAGATGTGACAAAATGACAAAATGACACGGTAGTAACCAGTCAGGAGAAAGGAAGGCTTGAAAGACGTACACCCACTCCTCTCCTTACGAACTAATCAAATAATTACAGAGCAACACGGTTAATGTCCTGAACACGTTGTTGTCATGGCTGTATTAACCTTATAACCCTTCTCTTACAATTTCTATGGATACGCTGCAATCTAATTAACATAACAATAAAAAATCCCCATCAAAATCTGTCTGTTTATGCTAGAGATATCTGTTTATGCTAGAGATATCTGTTTATGATAGAGATATCTGTTTATTCCAGAGATGTCTGTTTATGCCAGAGATATCTGTTTATGCCAGAGATATCTGTTTATGATAGAGATATCTGTTTATGCCAGAGATATCTGTTTATTCCAGAGATATCTGTTTATTCCAGAGATATCTGTTTATGCCAGAGATATCTGTTTATTCCAGAGATATCTGTTTATTCCAGAGATATCTGTTTATGCCAGAGATATCTGTTTATTCCAGAGATATCTGTTTATGCCAGAGATATCTGTTTATGACACAGATGTCTGTTTATGCCAGAGATATCTGTTTATGCCAGAGATATCTGTTTATGCTAGAGATATCTGTTTATGCCAGAGATATCTGTTTATGCTAGTGATATCTGTTTATGCCAGAGATATATGTTTATGATAGAGATATCTGTTTATGCCAGAGATATCTGTTTATGACAGAGATATCTGTTTATGCCAGAGATATCTGTTTATGCCAGAGATATCTGTTTATGCTAGATATATCTGTTTATGCCAGAGATATCTGTTTATGACAGAGATATCTGTTTATTCCAGAGATATCTGTTTATGCCAGAGATATCTGTTTATGTTAGAGATATCTGTTTATGCCAGAGATATCTGTTTATGTTAGAGATATCTGTTTATGCCAGAGATATCTGTTTATGCCAGAGATATCTGTTTATGCCAGAGATATCTGTTTATGATAGAGATATCTGTTTATGCCAGAGATATCTGTTTATGTTAGAGATATCTGTTTATGCCAGGGATATCTGTTTATGCTAGAGATATCTGTTTATGCTAGAGATATCTGTTTATGCCAGAGATATCTGTTTATGTTAGAGATATCTGTTTATGCCAGAGATATCTGTTTATGCTAGAGATATCTGTTTATGACAGAGATATCTGTTTTGCGTAGGCTGCGTCTCAATCCACGTTATCTGCCGATATTGCCGTTATCGACGGTGAAAGGTGACAGAGCTAGAATGGTGTTGGTCAGACTGTGAGACGTCCTGAAAATCCGCACTCTCACGAAAACGTCTGGAACGTACGAACGGTACAAACTATTATGAAAAGATGAAACGATGAGATTCTCAAAAACACGATGGTGCTCTCCATTTTGCTCTATGACCCCCACAAAAGTGTCACGGGACTCGTTTTTGAAGTTGATACAGCCTCTTCTGCCAACTTCTGCCTGTGGCGACCGACCAGTTTGGGCTTTTTGTGGAAAAGTGATGTTCCCACAAACACATCTGCGTTGGATGTTTTGCTCTAGAATGCCCACAAGCCTCACAAGTCTAGTCTGAAGGTCCCTGGTACCAGTTGGAAAAATGTATTGAAGTATATATGCCTAAAACAAGGGTTTAAATACATGTACAAAACATTTGACATATTATATATATATATATATATATATCAGATATAGGACAGACACTTCAGAATTAACTTCCTTTTGTTTTTGGGGGAATTATGTTGTTCCATGTAGTGAATCTGTTATTCAATGCGCTTCTATGGAATAATATTGCCAAATTCAGTGTTTTATCAAATACACTGTTCAAAAAAATTAAGGGAACACTAAAATAACACATCCTAGATCTGAATGAAATATTCTTATTAAATACTTTTTTCTTAACATAGTTGAATATGCTGACAACAAAATCACACAAAAATTATCAATGGAAATCAAATTTATGGAGGTCTGGATTTGGAGGCACACTCAAAACTAAAGTGGAAAACCACACTACAGGCTGATCCAACTTTGATGTAATGTCCTTAAAACAAGTCCAAATGAGGCTCAGTAGTGTGTGTGGCCTCCACGTGCCTGTATGACCTCCCTACAACGCCTGGGCATGCTCCTGATGAGATGGCATCCGCCAACTCCTGGACAGTCTGTGGTGCAATGTGGTGTTGGTGGATGGAGCGAGACATGATATCCCAGATGTGCTCAATTGGATTCAGGTCTGGGGAACGGGCGGGCCAGTCCATAGCATCAATGCCTTCCTCTTGCAGGAACTGCTGACACTCCAGCCACATGAGGTCTAGCATTGTCTTGCATTAGGAGGAACCCAGGGCCAACCGCACCAGCATATTTTTTATTTATTTTTATTTCACCTTTATTTAACCAGGTAGGCAAGTTGAGAACAAGTTCTCATTTACAATTGCGACCTGGCCAAGATAAAGCAAAGCAGTTCGACAGATACAACGACACAGAGTTACACATGGAGTAAAACAAACATACAGTCAATAATACAGTATAAACAAGTCTATATACAATGTGAGCAAATGAGGTGAGAAGGGAGGTAAAGGCAAAAAAGGCCATGGTGGCAAAGTAAATACAATATAGCAAGTAAAACACTGGAATGGTAGTTTTGCAATGGAAGAATGTGCAAAGTAGAAATAAAAATAATGGGGTGCAAAGGAGCAAAATAAATAAATAAATTAATTAAATACAGTTGGGAAAGAGGTAGTTGATTGGGCTAAATTATAGGTGGGCTATGTACAGGTGCAGTAATCTGTGAGCTGCTCTGACAGTTGGTGCTTAAAGCTAGTGAGGGAGATAAGTGTTTCCAGTTTCAGAGATTTTTGTAGTTCGTTCCAGTCATTGGCAGCAGAACTGGAAGGAGAGGCAGCCAAAGAAAGAATTGGTTTTGGGGGGTGACTTGAGAGATATACCTGCTGGAGCGTGTGCTACAGGTGGGAGATGCTATGGTGACCGGCGAGCTGAGATAAGGGGGGACTTTACCTAGCAGGGTCTTGTAGATGACATGGAGCCAGTGGGTTTGGCGACGAGTATGAAGCGAGGGCCAGCCAACGAGAGCGTACAGGTCGCAATGGTGGGTAGTATATGGGGCTTTGGTGACAAAATGGATTGCACTGTGATAGACTGCATCCAATTTGTTGAGTAGGGTATTGGAGGCTATTTTGTAAATGACATCGCCAAAGTCGAGGATCGGTAGGATGGTCAGTTTTACAAGGGTATGTTTGGCAGCATGAGTGAAGGATGCTTTGTTGCGAAATAGGAAGCCAATTCTAGATTTAACTTTGGATTGGAGATGTTTGATATGGGTCTGGAAGGAGAGTTTACAGTCTAACCAGACACCTAAGTATTTGTAGTTGTCCACGTATTCTAAGTCAGAGCCGTCCAGAGTAGTGATGTTGGACAGGCGGGTAGGTGCAGGTAGCGATCGATTGAAGAGCATGCATTTAGTTTTACTTGTATTTAAGAGCAATTGGAGGCCACGGAAGGAGAGTTGTATGGCATTGAAGCTTGCCTGGAGGGTTGTTAACACAGTGTCCAAAGAAGGGCCGGAAGTATACAGAATGGTGTCGTCTGCGTAGAGGTGGATCAGAGACTCACCAGCAGCAAGAGCGACCTCATTGATGTATACAGAGAAGAGAGTCGGTCCAAGAATTGAACCCTGTGGCACCCCCATAGAGACTGCCAGAGGTCTGGACAGCAGACCCTCCGATTTGACACACTGAACTCTATCAGAGAAGTAGTTGCTGAACCAGGCGAGGCAATCATTTGAGAAACCAAGGCTGTCGTGTCTGCCGATGAGGGGGATGACCACAGCTGCTTTCCAATCTTTGGGAATCTCAGACGACACGAAAGAGAGGTTGAACAGGCTAGTATTAGGGGTGGCAACAATTTCGGCAGATAATTTTAGAAAGAAAGGGTCCAGATTGTCTAGCCCGGCTGATTTGTAGGGGTCCAGATTTTGCAGCTCTTTCAGAACATCAGCTGAATGGATTTGGGAGAAGGAGAAATGGGGAAGGCTTGGGGGAGTTGCTGTTGGGGGTGCAGTGCTGTTGAGGGTGCAGTGCTGTTGACCGGGGTAGGAGTAGCCAGGTGGAAAGCATGGCCAGCCGTAGAAAAATGCTTATTGTAATTCTCAATTATGGTGGATTTATCAGTGGTGACAGTGTTTCCTATCTTCAGTGCATGGTCTCACAAGGGGTCTGAGGATCTCATCTCGGTACCTAATGGCAGTCAGGCTACATGAAGGGCTGTGCGACCCCCCAAAGAAATGCCACCCCACACCATGACTGACCCACCGCCAAACCGGTCATGCTGGAGGATGTTGCAGGCAGCAGAACGTTCTCCACGGCGTCTCAAGACTCTGTCACGTCTGTCACATGTGCTCAGTGTGAACCTGCTTTCATCTGTGAAGAGCACAGGGCGCCAGTGGCGAATTTGCCAATCTTGGTGTTCTCTGGCAAATGCCAAACGTCCTGCACAGTGTTGGGCTGTAAGCACAACCCCCATCTGTGGACATCGGGCCCTCATACCACCCTCATGGAGTCTGTTTCTGACCGTTTGAGCAGACACATTCACATTTGTGGCCTGCTGGAAGTCATTTTGCAGGGCTCTGGCAATGCTCCTCCTGCTCCTCCTTGCACAAAGGCGGAGGTAGCGGTCCTACTGCTGGGTTGTTGCCCTCCTACGGTCTCCTCCACGTCTCCTGATGTACTGGCCTGTCTCCTGGTAGCGCCTCCATGCTCTGGACCCTACGCTGGCAGACACAGCAAACCTTCTTGCCACAGCTCGCATTGATGTTCCATCCTGGATGAGCTGCACTACCTGAGCTACTTGTGTGGGTTGTAGACTCCGTCTCATGCTACCACTAGAGTGAAAGCACTGCCAGCATTCAAAAGTGACCAAAACATCAGCCAGGAAGCATAGGAACTGAGAAGTGGTCTGTGGTCACCACCTGCAGAACCACTCCTTTATTGGGGGTGTCTTGCTAATTGCCTATAATTTCCACCTGTTGTCTATTTCATTTGCACAACAGCATGTGACATTTATTGTCAATCAGTGTTGCTTCCTAAGTGGACAGTTTGATTTCACAGAAGTGTGATTGACTCGGAGTTACATTGTGTTGTTTAAATGTTCCCTTTATTTTTTGAGCAGTGTATATATAACAAATATATATATATAATGATATAATTGTCTAATAAAATAGCTAAAGGATCCTTAGTATGATCTTCTTAAAATGTTAGGAGTTAGGAGACTCCAGATGGTTAATGAACAGGCTTTTAAGAGATCAGCAGAGGAAGGAACATAGAACAAGGACTCTATCTGCCCTAGGGAATGTAGTGCAGCACTGTCATTCTGATAGTACACTTACCCTGATTATATATTGATACAGTGTAGCTACAGACAAGGAAAGTAACATCCTGTCCAACTGTTGGATGTCATTACTATGTCATTCAAGAAATCCATAACTCCATAACTAGGAATATCTTTACAGCAACGCTTTGTATGTCCAAGAAAGATATCCATTTACATTTACATTTACATTTAAGTCATTTAGCAGACGCTCTTATCCAGAGCGACTTACAAATTGGTGCATTCACCTTATGACATCCAGTGGGACAGTCACTTAACAATAGTGCATCTAAAACTTAGGGGGGGTGGGGTGAGAGGGATTACTTAACCTATCCTAGGTATTCCTTAAAGAGGTGGGGTTTCAGGTGTCTCCGGAAGGTGGTGATTAACTCCGCTGTCCTGGCGTCGTGAGGGAGTTTGTTCCACCATTGGGGGGCCAGGGCAGCGAACAGTTTTGACTGGGCTGAGCGGGAGCTGTACTTCCTCAGTGGTAGGGAGGCGAGCAGGCCAGAGGTGGATGAACGCAGTGCCCTTGTTTGGGTGTAGGGCCTGATCAGAGCCTGGAGGTACTGAGGTGCCGTTCCCCTCACAGCTCCGTAGGCAAGCACCATGGTCTTGTAGCGGATGCGAGCTTCAACTGGAAGCCAGTGGAGAGAACGGAGGAGCGTGGTGACGTGAGAGAACTTGGGAAGGTTGAACACCAGACGGGCTGCGGCGTTCTGGATGAGTTGAAGGGGTTTAATGGCACAGGCAGGGAGCCCAGCCAACAGCGAGTTGCAGTAATCCAGACGGGAGATGACAAGTGCCTGGATTAGGACCTGCGCCGCTTCCTGTGTGAGGCAGGGTCGTACTCTGCGGATGTTGTAGAGCATGAACCTACAGGAACGGGCCACCGCCTTGATGTTAGTTGAGAACGACAGGGTGTTGTCTAGGATCACGCCAAGGTTCTTGGCGCTCTGGGAGGAGGACACAATGGAGTTCTCAACCGTGATGGCGAGATCATGGAACGGACAGTCCTTCCCCGGGAGGAAGAGCAGCTCCGTCTTGCCGAGGTTCAGCTTGAGGTGGTGATCCGTCATCCACACTGATATGTCTGCCAGACATGCAGAGATGCGATTCGCCACCTGGTCATCAGAAGGGGGAAAGGAGAAGATTAATTGTGTGTCGTCTGCATAGCAATGATAAGAGAGACCATGTGAGGTTATGACAGAGCCAAGTGACTTGGTGTATAGCGAGAATAGGAGAGGGCCAAGAACAGAGCCCTGGGGGACACCAGTGGTGAGAGCGCGTGGTGAGGAGACAGATTCTCGCCACGCCACCTGGTAGGAGCGACCTGTCAGGTAGGACGCAATCCAAGCGTGGGCCGCGCCGGAGATGCCCAACTCGGAGAGGGTGGAGAGGAGGATCTGATGGTTCACAGTATCGAAGGCAGCCGATAGATCTAGAAGGATGAGAGCAGAGGAGAGAGAGTTAGCTTTAGCAGTGCGGAGCGCCTCCGTGATACAGAGGAGAGCAGTCTCAGTTGAATGACTAGTCTTGAAACCTGACTGATTTGGATCAAGAAGGTCATTCAGAGAGAGATAGCGGGAGAGCTGGCCAAGGACGGCACGTTCAAGAGTTTTGGAGAGAAAAGAAAGAAGGGATACTGGTCTGTAATTGTTGACATCGGAGGGATCGAGTGTAGGTTTTTTCAGAAGGGGTGCAACTCTCGCTCTCTTGAAGACGGAAGGGACGTAGCCAACGGTCAGGGATGAGTTGATGAGCGAGGTGAGGTAAGGGAGAAGGTCTCCGGAAATGGTCTGGAGAAGAGAGGAGGGGATAGGGTCAAGCGGGCAGGTTGTTGGGCGGCCGGCCGTCACAAGACGCGAGATTTCATCTGGAGAGAGAGGGGAGAAAGAGGTCAGAGCACAGGGTAGGGCAGTGTGAGCAGAACCAGCGGTGTCGTTTGACTTAGCAAACGAGGATCGGATGTCGTCGACCTTCTTTTCAAAATGGTTGACGAAGTCATCTGCAGAGAGGGAGGAGGGGGAGGGGGCGGAGGATTCAGGAGGGAGGAGAAGGTGGCAAAGAGCTTCCTAGGGTTAGAGGCAGATGCTTGGAATTTAGCGTGGTAGAAAGTGGCTTTAGCAGCAGAGACAGAGGAGGAAAATGTAGAGAGGAGGGAGTGAAAGGATGCCAGGTCCGCAGGGAGGCGAGTTTTCCTCCATTTCCGCTCGGCTGCCCGGAGCCCTGTTCTGTGAGCTCGCAATGAGTCATTGAGCCACGGAGCGGGAGGGGAGGACTGAGCCGGCCTGGAGGATAGGGGACATAGAGAGTCAAGGGATGCAGAGAGGGAGGAGAGGAGGGTTGAGGAGGCAGAATCAGGAGATAGGTGGGAGAAGGTTTGAGCGGAGGGAAGAGATGATAGGATGGAAGAGGAGAGAGTAGCGGGGGAGAGAGAGCGAAGGTTGGGACGGCGCGATACCATCCGAGTAGGGGCAGTGTGGGAGGTGTTGGATGAGAGCGAGAGGGAAAAGGATACAAGGCATTGGTCGGAGACTTGGAGGGGAGTTGCAATGAGGTTAGTGGAAGAACAGCATCTAGTAAAGATGAGGTCGAGCGTATTGCCTGCCTTGTGAGTAGGGGGGAAGGTGAGAGGGTGAGGTCAAAAGAGGAGAGGAGTGGAAAGAAGGAGGCAGAGAGGAAAGAGTCAAAGGTAGACGTGGGGAGGTTAAAGTCGCCCAGAACTGTGAGAGGTGAGCCGTCCTCAGGAAAGGAGCTTATCAAGGCATCAAGCTCATTGATGAACTCTCCGAGGAACCTGGAGGGCGATAAATGATAAGGATGTTAAGCTTGAAAGGGCTAGTAACTGTGACAGCATGGAATTCAAAGGAGGCGATAGACAGATGGGTAAGGGGAGAAAGAGAGAATGACCACTTGGGAGAGATGAGGATCCCGGTGCCACCACCCCGCTGACCAGACGCTCTCGGGGTGTGCGAGAACACGTGGGCGGACGAAGAGAGAGCAGTAGGAGTAGCAGTGTTGTCTGTGGTGATCCATGTTTCCGTCAGTGCCAAGAAGTCGAGGGACTGGAGGGAGGCATAGGCTGAGATGAACTCTGCCTTGTTGACCGCAGATTGGCAGTTCCAGAGGCTACCGGAGACCTGGAACTCCACGTGGGTCGTGCGCGCTGGGACCACCAGAGTAGGGTGGCCGCGGCCACGCGGTGAGGAGCGTTTGTATGGTCTGTGCAGAGAGGAGAGAACAGGGATAAACAGACACATAGTTGACAGGCTAAGGAAGAGGCTACGCTAATGCAAAGGAGATTGGAATGACAAGTGGACTACACGTCTCGAATGTTCAGAAAGTTAAGCTACGTAGCAAGAATCTTATTGACTAAAATGATTAAAATGATACAGTACTGCTGAAGTAGGCCAGCTGGCAGTGGGTGCGTTGTTGACACTACACTAATCAAGTCGTTCCGTTGAGTGTAATAGTTTCTGCAGTGTTGCTATTCGGGGCTAGCAGGCTAGCTAGCAGTGATGTTTACGTTACGTTGCGTTAAAAGAACGACAATAGATGGCTAGCGAACCTAGAAAATCGCTCTAGACTACACAATTATCTTTGATACAAAGACGGCTATGTAGCTAGCTAAGTAGCTAGCTACGATCAAACAAATCAAACCGTTGTACTGTAATGAAGTGAAAATGTGATACTACCTGTGAATGCGACCGGGTAGTTGAGTTCTATACAGAAGACGTTGGCTAGCGTTGGCTAGCTGTTGGCTAGCTAGCAGAGTCACCTACGTTAAGGACGACAAATAGCTGGCTAGCTAACCTCGGTAAATTAAGATAATCACTCTAAGACTACACACTCTAAACCTAAACAACACAATTATCTTGGATACGATGATACGAAGACAGCAAAGACAGCTATGTAGCTAGCTAACACTAAACTAATCAAGTCGTTCAGTTGAGTGTAATAGTTTCTCCAGTGCAGCTAATCAGTGGACGTTAGCTAGCTGGCTAGTGAAGACTACGTTAGGACGGCGAAATACGATAATTACGCAATTATCTTTGATACAAAGACGGCTATGTAGCTAGCTGAGAAGAAATTGCTAAGATAAGACAAATCAAATCGTTGTGATATAATGAAATATAATGAAAAAGTTATACTACCCGTTGGAGCGACGTGCAGATGCGACCACTCGCTCCAACCGGAACCGGAATCTGGGACAATAAAGTTGATCTCATCTTCTCTTTGTCCCCTCTCTCTAATAGATGTGTCAGAATGCTTCATCTGCAGAGACAACAAGCTTGGAGTCAGGGACACCCTCGGGAACTTCTGTGACTGTAAGAACCAGATGGCCCATCACCTGTGTCTGTTTACCTGGATTCAGAAGGTAAACTCTTACCCACAATTAAAGCCACTGTTATCATTGAATCTCTGGGCCTTCACAGGGCTAGCCATCTGGCTCAGATGAACGTTTTTCTGTCGATGTGTTGCTTTGTACAAAGCCCTTGTTGATGCTAGCCAGATGGCCGCAGTTATATAACTAGCTAGCAAGGGGAACAACAGCATGTGAAATTAATCGCATACAGCACATAGATACATTTTTTGCTTGCTGGCTAACATTAGCTGTATGGTTAGCATAATTCACTAGCTAGCTGTTATGCTAGCTAGGTAAAGACTCTCGGCAGCCAGCTACAGGCAGCTCCTTTATGGAAACAAATCCATTGTGATTTCATTATAATGTTACTAGCTACAGGGGCCAGATAGCTAGCTTGGTAGAACATGTCTAATGTTACCAGCTACAGGGCCCAGATAGCTAGCTTGGTAGAACATGTCTAATGTTACTAGCTACAGGGGCCAGATAGCTACAGGGCCCAGATAGCTAGCTTGGTAGAACATGTCTAATATTACTAGCTACAGGGGCCAGATAGCTAGCTTGGTAGAACATTTAGTATTGTGTACATTGTGCTGCTCTTACCCCTCCAATGGTTTCATATTTTTTAATTTTATTTATTTCACCTTTATTTAACCAGGTAGGCTAGTTGAGAACAAGTTATCATTTGCAACTGCGACCTGGCCAAGATAAAGCTTAGCATTGTGAACAGACAACACATAGTTACACATGGAATAAACAATTAACAAGTCAATAACACAGTAGAAAAAAAGGGGAGTCTATATACAATGTGTGCAAAAGGCATGAGGAGGTAGGCGAATAATTACAATATTGCAGATTAACACTGGAGTGATAAATGATCAGATGATCATGTACAGGTAGAGATATTGGTGTGCAAAAGAGCAGAAAAGTAAATAAATAAAAACTGTGGGGATGAGGTAGGTGAAAATGGGTGGACTATTTACCAATAGATTATGTACAGCTGCAGCGATCGGTTAGCTGCTCAGATAGCTGATATGAAGTGAGTGTGACTGCCTTGCTCAGTTAGCTAACTAATAAGCTACTTTACATTATCAAAGCGAACAAAACAATCCTTCACAAATCTCCTTAGCTAGATGTACAAGATTTAAAGACTATAATATTTCTTGTGATTTTTTTTGTTTTAGCTTGAACAATTCCGATGAAAGGGGTGGATTAGACCGGAAAAAGTACCCTGTTTAAAAAAAAATTATTGTCACCCTTCTCGGCTCCCCCCACATGGAGGTTCGTACTCTCTGATTGGCTCAAAGACAAGTTGTCAGCCATTGCTGAGCATTGCGATTTCACAGGTAGAAACGTCAGGTTTGTCGGTACCAGGTTGGTACACAGCAAGTACGTCTTTCGTTCTTGCAAGAGAAGGAACTGCCTCCTACTGTGATATTACCTATCGTAAGTCTATCTATCCACAGTCAGATGCTCTGTGTTCTCAGGAAAATAACAGTCAAAAAATGTAGTTTTCAAGATACCAGAAAAGTGGTTCCGCTAGGCTTCTGGTTTGTTTCCCTCTCATAAATTAAACTGCTATACCACTATACTGCTATACTACTATACTACTATACTACTATGCTACTATACCACTATACTGCTATACTACTATACTACTATACTGCTATACTGCTATACTGCTATACTACTATACTGCTATACTACTATACTGCTATACCACTATACTGCTATACCACTATACTGCTATACTGCTATACCACTATACTGCTATGCTACTATACCACTATACCACTATACTGCTATACCACTATACTGCTATACTGCTATACCACTATACTGCTATACTGCTATACCACTATACCACTATACTGCTATACCACTATACTGCTATACTGCTATACCACTATACTGCTATACCACTATACTGCTATACTGCTATACCACTATACTGCTATACTGCTATACCACTATACTGCTATACTGCTATACCACTATACCACTATACTGCTATACCACTATACTGCTATACTGCTATACCACTATACTGCTATACTACTATACCACTATACTACTATACTGCTATACCACTATACTGCTATACTACTATACTGCTATAATACTATACTACGATACCACTATACCACTATACCACTATACTGCTATACTGCTATACCACTATACTGCTATACTACTATACCACTATACTACTATACTGATATACCACTATACTGCTATACTACTATACTGCTATACTACTATACCACTATACCACTATACTGCTATACTGCTATACCACTATACTACTATACTGATTTACATTTACATTTACATTTACATTTAAGTCATTTAGCAGACGCTCTTATCCAGAGCGACTTACAAATTGGTGCATTCACCTTATGACATCCAGTGGAACAGTCACTTTACAATAGTGCATCTAAATCTTAAGGGGGGGGTGAGAGGGATTACTTATCCTATCCTAGGTATTCCTTAAAGAGGTGGGGTTTCAGGTGTCTCCGGAAGGTGGTGATTGACTCCGCTGTCCTGGCGTCGTGAGGGAGTTTGTTCCACCATTGGGGGGCCAGGGCAGCGAACAGTTTTGACTGGGCTGAGCAGGAGCTGTACTTCCTCAGTGGTAGGGAGGCGAGCAGGCCAGAGGTGGATGAACACAGTGCCCTTGTTTGGGTGTAGGGCCTGATTAGAGCCTGGAGGTACTGAGGTGCCGTTCCCCTCACAGCTCCGTAGGCAAGCAGAGGTTCATCTTGAGGTGGTGATCCGTCATCCACACTGATATGTCTGCCAGACATGCAGAGATGCGATTCGCCACCTGGTCATCAGAAGGGGGAAAGGAGAAGATTAATTGTGTGTCGTCTGCATAGCAATGATAAGAGAGACCATGTGAGGTTATGACAGAGCCAAGTGACTTGGTGTATAGCGAGAATAGGAGAGGGCCAAGAACAGAGCCCTGGGGGACACCAGTGGTGAGAGCGCGTGGTGAGGAGACAGATTCTCGCCACGCCACCTGGTAGGAGCGACCTGTCAGGTAGGACGCAATCCAAGCGTGGGCCGCGCCGGAGATGCCCAACTCGGAGAGGGTGGAGAGGAGGATCTGATGGTTCACAGTATCGAAGGCAGCCGATAGATCTAGAAGGATGAGAGCAGAGGAGAGAGAGTTAGCTTTAGCAGTGCGGAGCGCCTCCGTGATACAGAGGAGAGCAGTCTCAGTTGAATGACTAGTCTTGAAACCTGACTGATTTGGATCAAGAAGGTCATTCAGAGAGAGATAGCGGGAGAGCTGGCCAAGGACGGCACATTCAAGAGTTTTGGAGAGAAAAGAAAGAAGGGATACTGGTCTGTAATTGTTGACATCGGAGGGATCGAGTGTAGGTTTTTTCAGAAGGGGTGCAACTCTCGCTCTCTTGAAGACGGAAGGGACGTAGCCAGCGGTCAGGGATGAGTTGATGAGCGAGGTGAGGTAAGGGAGAAGGTCTCCGGAAATGGTCTGGAGAAGAGAGGAGGGGATAGGGTCAAGCGGGCAGGTTGTTGGGCGGCCGGCCGTCACAAGACGCGAGATTTCATCTGGAGAGAGAGGGGAGAAAGAGGTCAGAGCACAGGGTAGGGCAGTGTGAGCAGAACAGCGGTGTCGTTTGACTTAGCAAACGAGGATCGGATGTCGTTGACCTTCTTTTCAAAATGGTTGACGAAGTCATCTGCAGAGAGGGGGAGGAGGGGGGAGGATTCAGGAGGGAGGAGAAGGTGGCAAAGAGCTTCCTAGGGTTAGAGGCAGATGCTTGGAATTTAGCGTGGTAGAAAGTGGCTTTAGCAGCAGAGACAGAGGAGGAAAATGTAGAGAGGAGGGAGTGAAAGGATGCCAGGTCCGCAGGGAGGCGAGTTTTCCTCCATTTCCACTCGGCTGCCCGGAGCCCTGTTCTGTGAGCTCGCAATGAGTCATCGAGCCACGGAGCGGGAGGGGAGGACCGAGCCGGCCTGGAGGATAGGGGACATAGAGAGTCAAGGGATGCAGAGAGGGAGGAGAGGAGGGTTGAGGAGGCAGAATCAGGAGATAGGTGGGAGAAGGTTTGAGCGGAGGGAAGAGATGATAGGATGGAAGAGGAGAGAGTAGCGGGGGAGAGAGAGCGAAGGTTGGGACGGCGCGATACCATCCGAGTAGGGTCAGTGTGGGAGGTGTTGGATGAGAGCGATAGGGAAAAGGATACAAGGTAGTGGTCGGAGACTTGGAGGGGAGTTGCAATGAGGTTAGTGGAAGAACAGCATCTAGTAAAGATGAGGTCGAGCGTATTGCCTGCCTTGTGAGTAGGGGGGGAGGTGAGAGGGTGAGGTCAAAAGAGGAGAGGAGTGGAAAGAAGGAGGCAGAGAGGAAAGAGTCAAAGGTAGACGTGGGGAGGTTAAAGTCGCCCAGAACTGTGAGAGGTGAGCCGTCCTCAGGAAAGGAGCTTATCAAGGCATCAAGCTCATTGATGAACTCTCCGAGGGAACCTGGAGGGCGATAAATGATAAGGGTGTTAAGCTTGAAAGGGCTAGTAACTGTGACAGCATGGAATTCAAAGGAGGCGATAGACAGATGGGTAAGGGGAGAAAGAGAGAATGACCACTTGGGAGAGATGAGGATCCCGGTGCCACCACCCCGCTGACCAGAAGCTCTCGGGGTGTGCGAGAACACGTGGGCGGACGAAGAGAGAGCAGTAGGTGTAGCAGTGTTGTCTGTGGTGATCCATGTTTCCGTCAGTGCCAAGAAGTCGAGGGACTGGAGGGAGGCATAGGCTGAGATGAACTCTGCCTTGTTGACCGCAGATTGGCAGTTCCAGAGGCTACCGGAGACCTGGAACTCCACGTGGGTCGTGCGCGCTGGGACCACCAGAGTAGGGTGGCCGCGGCCACGCGTTGTGGAGCGTTTGTATGGTCTGTGCAGAGAGGAGAGAATAGGGATAAACAGACACATAGTTGACAGGCTACAGAAGAGGCTACGCTAATGCAAAGGAGATTGGAATGACAAGTGGACTACACGTCTCGAATGTTCAGAAAGTTAAGCTACGTAGCAAGAATCTTATTGACTAAAATGATTAAAATGATACAGTACTGCTGAAGTAGGCCAGCTGGCAGTGGGTGCGTTGTTGACACTACACTAATCAAGTCGTTCCGTTGAGTGTAATAGTTTCTGCAGTGTTGCTATTCGGGGGCTAGCTGGCTAGCTAGCAGTGTTGTTTACGTTACGTTGCGTTAAAAGAACGACAATAGCTGGCTAGCGAATCTAGAAAATCGCTCTAGACTACACAATTATCTTTGATACAAAGACGGCTATGTAGCTAGCTATGTAGCTAGCTACGATCAAACAAATCAAACCGTTGTACTGTAATGAAATGAAGTGAAAATGTGATACTACCTGTGAATGCGACCGGGTTGTTGAGTTCTATTCAGAAGACGTTGGCTAGCGTTGGCTAGCTAGCAGAGTCTCCTACGTTAAGGACGACAAATAGCTGGCTAGCTAACCTCGGTAAATTAAGATAATCACTCTAACACCACACACTCTAAACCTAAACAACACAATTATCTTGGATACGATGATACGAAGACAGCTGGCTAGTGAAGACTACGTTAGGACGGCGAAATACGATAATTACGCAATTTAATACTATACTGCTATACACTATACTATACTGCTATACTGCTATACCACTATACTACTATACTGCTATACTATTACACTGCTATAATACTATACGGCAATACTACTATACTGCTATACTGCTATACCACTATAAGACTATACTGCTATACTGCTATACTACTATACTGCTATAATACTATAATGCTATACCACTATACTGCTATACCACTATAATACTATACTGCTATACTACTATACTGCTATAATACTATACCGCTATACTACTATACTGCTATACTGCTATACCACTATACTACTATGCTGCTATACTATTATACTGCTATAATACTATACGGCAATACTACTATACTGCTATACTGCTATAATACTATACTGCTATAATAATATAATGCTATACCACTATACTGCTATACCACTATAATACTATACTGCTATAATACTATGCTGCTATAATACTATACTGCTATACTGCTATACCACTATACTACTATACTGCTATACTACTATGCTACTATAGTGCCGTAGTACTATACTACTATACTACCATACTGCTATATCGCTATACTACTGAACTGCTATAATGCTATACTACTATACTGCTATACTGCTATAACATTATACTACCATACTGCTATATCACTATACTACTATAACACTGTGCTACTATACTGCTATAACACTATACTACTATACTGCTATACTACTATAACACTGTGCTGCTATTCTACTATAACACTATTATGCTATACTACTATACACTATACCACTATACTACTATAACACTGTGCTACTATACTATTATATCACTATACTATTATAACTCTATACTACTGTACCACTATACCGCTATACCACTATATGACTATACTACTATAACACTGTGCTACTATACCTCTATAACACTATACTACTATACTACTATACTGCTATACTGTTATAACACTATACTAATATACCACTATATGACTATACTACTATAACACTGTGCTACTATACCTCTATAACACTATACTACTATACTACTATACTGCTATACTGTTATAACAATATACTAATATACCACTATATGATTATACTACTATAACACTGCGCTACTATACCTCTATAACACTATACTACTATACTGCTATACTACTATACTGCTATACTGTTATAACACTATACTAATATACCACTATACTACTATAACACTGTGCTACTATACCTCTATAACACTATACTACTATACTACTATACTGCTATAACACTATACTACTATACTGCTATACTGCTATACCACTATACTACTATACTACTATACCACTATACTACTGTACTGCTATAACACTGTGCTACTATACCTCTATAACACTATACCACTATACTACTATAACATTGTGCTACTATACCTCTATAACACTACACTACTATACTACTATACTGCTATAACACTATACTACTATACTGCTATAACACTATACTACTATACCACTATACTACTATACTGCTATAACACTATACTGCTATACGACTATACTACTATACTGCTATAACACTATACTACTATACCACTATACTACTATACTGCTACAACACTATACTACTATACCACTATACTACTATACTGCTATAACACTATACTACTATACCACTATACTAATATACTGCTATACAACTATACTACTATACTGCTATAACACTATACTACTATACTGCTATAACACTATAACTATACTATACCACTATACTATACTGCTATACCACTATACTACTATACCACTATACTACTATACTGCTATACCACTATACTACTATACTGCTATACCACTATACTACTATACTGCTATACCACTATACTACTATACTGCTATACCACTATACTACTATACTGCTATACCACTATACTACTATACTGCTATACTACTATATATAACACTATACTACTATACTGATATAACACTATACTACTAAACTGCTATAACACTATACTACTATACTACTATCTAGGCACCTTCACAGTAGGAGAAGAACAACCAATTAGATGTCAGATCTGATCTCGTTTGTCACTGAGAATTTTGCTGAAGCATCAGGAAATTCAAATGAGCCTCGTGAGTGGCTTAAAATGCAAAAGCAGTCGAGTCATTGGGATCGGGGCTTACTATCAAAATAATGTTCTCTCTCACTCGCTCAAACACTAGGCCTAGGTCCTATTACTGCAATGTTTGAATGCACAAAAATTGTTCTGAAATACAACCATACACATAAACTACTGTTGATTTATATAGCTTAATAACACAAGATAGATATTGGTCTCCATTAGGCTACAACATACAGCTGTCTGGTGTTTCCTAAGCTTACAAATTAACTGTCAAAATTAAGTTAAATCGTGGGGTGATCTAGCGGTTAGGGCCGCTCCCTTCAGCATGCACATACAGTGCCTTCAGAATATATTCACACCCCTTGTATTTTACATACTGCATTTGAAATAGATTCAATTCAAATGTTGTTTTCTCTGGCCAACACACAATCCCCCATAATGTCAAAGTGGAATTATGTTTTCAGATATGTTTACAAATGAAATAAAAAATGAAAAGCTGAAATGTCTTGAGTCAATAAGTATTCAAGCCTTTTGTTATGGCAAGCCTTAATATGTTTGGTAGTAAAAATGTGCCTAACAAGTCACATGTAATATGCTGGTATAGTTCCCCTGCATTTACAGTCCCCGGCCACTAGGAGCGCCGCCTCTGGATGAGCATTTTCCTGTTTGCTTATGGCCTTATACAGCTCATTGAGTGCGGTCTTCGTGCCAGCATCTGTTTGTGGTGGTAAATAGACATCTACGAAAAATATAGATGAGAACTCTCTTGGTAGATAGTGTGGTCTACAGCTTATCATGAGATACTCTACATCAGGCGAGCAAATCTTGAGACTTCCTTAATATTAGATTCCGTGCACCAGCTGTTGTTTACAAATAGACACAGACCTCCACCCCTTGTCTTAGCGGAGGCAGCTGTTCTATCTTACCGATCCACAACTTGGTGAAACATAAGATATTACAGTTTTTAATGTCCTGTTGGTAGGATAGTCTTGAATGGAGTTCATCCATTTCTTACTCCAATGATTGCACGTTTGCCAATTGGGTGGATGGTAGAGACCATTTACTCACACGCCGACGAATTCTAACAGGGCACCCGGATCTATGTCCGCTGTATCGGCGTCTTCTCTTCATGCGAATGATTTGGGCCTGGCTGGACATCTGCTGTAAATGCGTCCGACTCGTTTAAAGAATAAAATCGTTGTTCAGTATGAGGTGAGTAATCGCTGTTCTGATATCCAGAAGCTCTTTTCGGGGCAAAAGAGATGGTGACCGAAACATTTTGTATGAAATAAGTTACAAACAACGTGAAAAACACCCCCACAAAATAGCACAATTGGTTAGGGAGCCTGTAAAACGGCAGCCATCTCCTCAGGCGCCATTCTTCATAACTCAGTAAGCTATCTAAAAAACACCTGTATGATACCTGTCATGTCCTCAACGATGAAGAAGCAGACCAAGTAATATGTGAGAGGAAGACCCTATACCGTAGGATAATTATTCTGGTCGGTGCCAACTTCATTCATTGTACTGATGACTTTTTTGAAATTCTTCTTTTTTTTGTTGCTAACCCTTGAAACAGGACAAATATCTCTTTAGTTTTTGTTCACAGATGTTCTGCTACATATACAGTAAGTCAAAAGATTGGACTCAAGGGTTTTTCTTATCTTTAAAAAACTATTTTCTACATTTTAGAAAAGTAGTGAAGACATCAAAACTATGAAATAACACATGGAATAATGTAGTAATATATTTTATATTTGAGATTCTTCAAAGCAGCCACCCTTTGCCTTGATGACAGCTTTGCACACTCTTGGCCTCTCTCACCCAGCTTCATGGGGTAGTCACCTGGAATGAATTTTAATTAAGAGGTGTGCCTGTTCAAAGTGAATTTGTGGAATTTCTTTCCTTCTAAATGGGTTTGAGCCAATAAGTTGTGATAGATGTGGTATTGTCACGACTCCTACCGAAGTTGGCTTCCCTTCCTGTTCGGGTGGCGCTCGGCGGTCGTCGTCACCGGCCTACTAGCTGCCACTGATCCCTTTTTTCCCCTTTTCTGTTTATTGGTTTCACCTGTGTTTAGTTCAGGCTGATTGGTTGGTCTTTATTTATCAGCCGGCCCGACTGCTGATTATTTCAATGTACATGTGTACACGTCTATATGTCCGTGTGTTCTTTTGCTGGACTGTTTAAGTCCCCCCGTGTTTGGGGCATTTGTTTTGGTTGGCGTTGTCACGCCTTGGTCATTGCATTTTGTGTTTTTGGTATATGTTTGGGTAGGCCAGGGTGTGACATGGGTTTATATGTTGTGTTTCGTATTGGGGTTTGTATTAATTGGGATTGTGTATGATTAGGGGTGTGTCTAGTTAGGCTTGGCTGCCTGAGGCGATTCCCAATTGGAGTCAGCTGATTCTCGTTGTCTCGGATTGGGAACCGTATTTAGGTAGCCTGAGTGCGCGTTGTATTTTGTGGGTGATTGTTCCTGTCTTAGTGTTGTAGTCACCAGATAGGCTGTAATAGGTTTTTCATTTCGTTTGTTGTTTTCATATACAGTTATTTCATGTACCGCTATTATCTTCATTAAAGTCATGAGTAACCTACACGCTGCATTTCGGTCTGACTCTCTTCATACAACAGACGAACTTCGTTACAGGCGTCTGTTCACCGTTGTAGTGCATTAAAAGTTAGAACTCTCTGCTTCCTGCGCCTGACTTCTTCCCCACTACACCCCGGGCGTTACAGGTATACAGAAGATATACAGGTATACAGAAGATATAAAGGTATACAGAAGATAGCCCTACCTGGTAAAAGACCAAGTCCAATTTATGGCAAGAACAGCTCGAATAAGCAAAGAGAAACGACAGTTCATCGTTACTTTAAGACATGACGGTCAGTCAATCCGGAACATTTCAAGAACTTTGAAAGTTTCCTCAAGTGCAGTTGCAAAAACCATCAATCGCTATGATGAAACTGGCTCTCATGAGGACTGCCACAGGAAAGGAAGACCCAGAGTTACCTCTGCTGCAGAAGATAAATTCATTAGAGTTACCAGCCTCAGAAATTGCAGGCCAAATAAATGCTTCACAGAGTTCAAGTAACAGACACATCTCAATATCAACTGTTCAAAGGAGACTGTGTGAATCAGGCCTTTGTGGTCGAATTGCTGCAAAGAAACAACTACAATAATAAGAAGAGACTTGCTTGGGCCAAGAAACACTAGCAATGGACATTAGACTGGTAGAAATCTGTCCTTTGGTCTGATGAGTCCAATTTAGAGATTTTTGGTTCTAACCGCTGTGTCTTTGTGAGACACAGAGTAGGTGAACGAATGATCTCTGGATGTGTAGTTCACACTGTGAAGCATGGAGGAGGTGGTGTGATGGTGTGGGGGTTCTTTTCTGGTAACACTGTTTATGATTTATGAATGCAAGGCACACTTAACCAGCATGGCTTCCACAGCATTCTGCAGCGATACGTTATCCCATCTGGTTTGAGCTTAATGGGACTATCATTTGTTTTTCAACACACCTCCAGGCTGTTTAAGGGCTATTTTACCAAGACGGAGAGTGATGGAGTGCTGCATCAGATGACCCGGCCTCCACAATCACCCAACCTCAACACAATTGAGATGGTTTCGGAGGAGTTGGACTGCAGAGTGAAGGAAAGGCAACCAACAAGTGCTCAGACTGTTGGAAAACCATTCCAGGTGAAGCTGGTTGAGAGAATGCCAAGAATGTGCAAAGCTGTCATCAAGGCAAAGGGTGGCTAATTTGATGAATCTAAAATCTAAAATATACTTTTTTGCTTACTACATGATTCCATATGTGTTATTATATAGTTTTGATGTCTTCACTATTATTATACAATGTAGAAAATAGTAAAAATCAAGAAAAATCCTTTAGTAGGTGTGTCCAGACTTCTGACTTGTACAGTACATCGATTCTGTTACTTTTTTAGTAACAGAATCGCAAGCACCAGTTGGTCACGCTGCTACAGCGGCGACAATGTTGCTTCAAGCATCTCGCACTGGGTGGAATGTGAATCACGTGATGCTACCTTCGAATCCCTTCCCAAATGGCTACTACTAACCTACTGGAAAAGTGTTAACTACTAATGTATGTGCCTGCTGCCTTTGGATTGGTTAAATAATTATAGTAGGCTACACCAACATTAGTTTCCATTCACAGAAAGTGTCAAAATTCACAATGCTCGGAGCCGAAGCACGCTGTCAGACCGCTACTATAAGCCAGTTCACAATGCTTTAGTGAGAATTCTCTGTGAGAATACTTGATGATAAATGTATGGTTTAAGGTCCGTTGATGTGCACATCTATCCCCAAACCATAGCCCACTAGGTACGGTATTGTACAAACATTCCTACATTCTACATCCTACAAACACCGCTTCCAGCTACTTCCTTCTATATTCATTGAAAACCTCCTGCTGCAGGATTATTTTCCCTGTACGACAAAATGGCTCGTATTAAGATCCCATATCTGTACAGTGTAAAGTTAACCTTACACTGTACAGATGTCAGATCTTACTGGTTCAATACTATACGTGGATAAGGATCTGTTCGACCACACCATGGATGTCTTATTGCATTGCAGCCTTCCTTCGCTGGCGCGGTGATAGATACTCTCATGAACTAATATATCTTCTGAATGGGAAAGCTATCAATAGCCCATTGGAATGATTAACAGTGTGTAGTTAGATTGTGTTGTCTGTTGGTTGTAATTAAAGTTTACAGAGCTAAAGATCCATGTTTATGCTGAGGTCTTTTTATCAACACTGATTCTTTACTGTGATTAGTGCCTCAGCAATCACCCATCAGGGGCTTTCTTACAACTAACACACACAGCCAAGCCTCATCAGGCATCTATAGCTATCTATAGGGGTTTTGTTTCTTAAAGTCAGTTGTTGAAACCAGAGAATCTCTTTACGTAACATAACAATTCCAAAAAGAGAAAGCCTGTAGATGTACAGGGTATTCACACTTCTTGATTTTTTTCCCCTCATGTTGTTGTGTTGCAGCCTGAATTTAAAACGGAGATGTTGTGTCACTGGTCTACACACGATAACCCCATAACGTCAACGTCAAAATGGGAATTATTTTTGCAGAAAAGTTTACAAAATAAATGCATTTTTTTTTAACTTGAAATGTCTTGAGTCTATAAGTATCCAACTCTTTTGTTATGGCCTAAATAAGTTCATTTACATTTACATTTAAGTCATTTAGCAGACGCTCTTAGTTCAGGAGTACAAATGTGCTTAACAAGTCCCATAATACGTTACATGGACAGTGTTTTTAACACCTCATCTCAGTCGAGCAGTGAAATTCAAACACAGATTCAACCTCAAAGACCAAGGAGGTTTTCCAATGCCTCGCAAAGAAAGGCACCTATTGCTTCTACACCTGCATTGCTTGCTGTTTGGGGTTTTATAGGCTGGGTTTCTGTACAGCACTTTCTGACATCAGCTGATGTAAGAAGCGCTTATAAATATATTTGATTGATTGGTAGATTTAAAAAAAATACATTGAAGAACACCTTGGAGCATGGTGAAGTTATTGATTACACTTTGGATGGTGTAACAATATACTCTGTCTCTACAAAGATAAATATGTCTTTCCTAACTCAGTTGCCGGGGAGGAAGGAAACTACTCAGGAATTTCACCAATGGTGACTTTGAAACAGTTTGAGGATGGATCTACAACATTGGAGTTACTCCACAATACTAACCTAAATGACAGATTGAAAAGAAGGAAACCTCAAGACCGTCCTCCCCAATTAAGGTGTTACCAACCCCTGTGGTGCAGCCCTACCTCACCATGTATTTGACATTTCCTTATTCATCCAATAGAAGAGGAAGAAGCATCTAATTAGGTAACATTTTAAGTTGGTACAAATTGTGCTACATATCGTACGATATAACAGTATAACATTAAAATGTACAGTAGTATGGTGCCTTCATCACCGTACTCAGTCATTCACCCTGCTCTTTGACCTCTTCTTCATCACCCTGCTCTTTGACCTCTTCTTCATCACCGTACTCAGTCATTCACCCTGGTCTTTGACCTCTTCTTCATCACCGTACTCAGTCATTCACCCTGCTCTTTGACCTCTTCTTCATCACCCTGCTCTTTGACCTCTTCTTCATCACCGTGCTCAGTCATTCACCCTGCTCTTTGACCTCTTCTTCCTCACCGTACTCAGTCATTCACCCTGCTCCTTGACCTCTTCTTCCTCACCGTACTCAGTCATTCACCCTGCTCCTTGACCTCTTCTTCCTCACCGTACTCAGTCATTCACCCTGCTCCTTGACCTCTTCTTCCTCACTGTACTCAGTCATTCACCCTGCTCCTTGACCTCTTCTTCCTCACTGTACTCAGTCATTCACCCTGCTCCTTGACCTCTTCTTCCTCACTGTACTCAGTCATTCACCCTGCTCTTTGACCTCTTCTTCATAACCCTGCTCTTTAACCAACTGTTCCTCTATTAGTTTTCTCCGTCCTCCCCTCCTCCGGTATGTTTGAATCTCCTATAAGTGACAGACAACATGCTACAGTCATCTTTTCATCTCCAAGCCCCTTCACCCTCCTCTCACCCCTCAACCCCCCTCACCCCTCCACCCCCTCAACGCCTCCTACCCCCTCCACCCTCCCTGACTCCCTCCTACCCCTTCACCGTCTCCCCATCTCCCCCAGCTGCCAGAGTAGAGAGCCACTTCCCGTAAGTGTGTGTCTCGGCACATACCAAATTACACACAACACACACACTCATCCCTCTCCACCAGGAGTGTGTGCTGATATATGCAGCATGTCTGACTTCTCCAGAAGTTTTTTTTTTGTGTCTACCTCTCTAAAGTGCTCAGGGGAGGCTAACCGCTTTGCCTCAGTCCAAACAGGAATCAGTGACTGACCTGTCACTTTCCGTCTGATAGCCATCTGCAGAAAGCAGCTCTGCATCCCTAATAGAACCGTGTTCCCTATATAGAGCCCATAGGGCCCTGGTCAGAAGTAGTGCACTATGTAGGGAATAGGGTTCCATTTGTTCCCTATATAGAGCCCATAGGGCCCTGGTCAGAAGTAGTGCACTATGTAGGGAATAGGGTTCCATTTGTTCTCTATATAGAGCCCATAGGGCCCTGGTCAGAAGTAGTGCACTATGTAGGGAGTAGGGTTCCATTTGTTCCCTATATAGAGCCCATAGGGCCCTGGTCAGAAGTAGTGCACTATGTAGGGAATAGGGTTCCATTTGTTCCCTATATAGAGCCCATAGGGCCCTGGTCAGAAGTAGTGCACTATGTAGGGAATAGGGTTCCATTTGTTCCCTATATAGAGCCCATAGGGCCCTGGTCAGAAGTAGTGCACTATGTAGGGAATAGGGTTCCATTTGTTCCCTATATAGAGCCCATAGGGCCCTGGTCAGAAGTAGTGCACTATGTAGGAAATAGGGTTCCATTGGGGATATATCCAGCGATTGACCTGTCATTTTTCCTCTGATAGCCATCTTCAGAAAGCAGGTCATGCGCGTACGTCTAAAGTGCCTCTTAACCGCATTTTATGAAGCCAGAACATGTAATCCAATGACGATTAGACACGTGAGTGTCGCGTTGCAGCCAGGCTGCAGGCTGGGAGGGGAGTGATAGATGGGCTGTTACCGCTCTAAAAAAGCAGCTGGGGAAAAAAACACCAAAAAAAAACAGCAAATTCCACGTCCTTATCTAATTTTAACCCAGAGCAGTTGCTATACCATCCAGATGCTGTGTTTTGAAACACTCCGGCCTTAATTCTAGAACACTTAGGGAAACAAAGCAACCATTGACTTCGGTTCCCTTTGTTCATATATATCTCAGCTGTGTACAGCACAGACAAAATAGGATCAGACCCCCTCAGCTGTGTGAATGCAGCTACTATAATGGTATCTCTATGTAGCCAGTATAATGGCATCTCTATGCAGCTAGTATAATGGTATCTCTATGTAGCCAGTATAATGGTAACTCTATGTAGCCAGTATAATGGTATCTCTATGCAGCTAGTATAATGGTATCTCTATGCAGCTAGTATAATGGTATTTAATGCAGCTAGTATAATGGTATCTCTATGCAGCTAGTATAATGGTATCTCTAGGCAGCTACTATAATGGTATCTCTATACAGCTAGTTTAATGGTATCTAATGCAGCCAGTATAATGGTATTTATATAAAGCTAGCATAATGGTATCTCTATGCAGCTAGTATAATGGTATCTCTATGCAGATAGTATAATGGTATCTCTATGCAGCAAGTATAATGGTATCTCTATGCTGATTGTATAATGGTATCTCTATACAGCTAGTATAATGGTATCTCTATGCAGCTCGTATAATGGTATCTAATGCAGCTAGTATAATGGTATCTCTATACAGCTAGCATAATGGTATCTCTATGCAGCTAGTATAATGGTATCTCTATGCAGGTCGTATAATGGTATCTAATGCAGCTAGTATAATGGTATCTCTATGCAGCCAGTATAATGGTATCTCTATACAGCTAGTATAATGGTATCTAATGCAGCCAGTATAATGGTATCTCTATGCAGCCAGTATAATGGTATCTCTATGCAGCCAGTATAATGGTATCTCTATGCAGATAGTATAATGGTATCTCTATACAGCTAGTATAATGGTATCTCTATGCAGCTAGTATAATGGTATTTAATGCAGCTAGTATAATGGTATCTCTTTGCAGCTAGTATAAGTTTTTCAATGGGATCTATCCATAGGGGGAGCCTGGGCAACTAAACTGTTTGACCATTTTCCATTTTCAGTCTGACTGTGAACATCTGTACGACAACCAAATTAAGGGAGACATCGATATAACTAAAATACAACCCTTTAATTAATCAACAAATGCAATATGAAAAAAAATGGATGGAGGAGATTAATCATAAACCCAAACTGAGAACCGTTAGTTTGATTAAAGGGTGAATTTGTGTGTGAGAGATATATTATGTACAATCTACCTATGAGCAAGAGATCGCTATGTGCACAGGTCAGATCAGGGTTATTGTCTCCGCATATTGAAACAGGTTAGATCATGGATATTGTCTGTGTGTATTGAAACAGGTCAGATCAGGGATATTGTCTGTGTGTATTGAAACAGGTCAGATCAGGGATATTGTCTGTGTGTATTGAAACAGGTCAGATCAGGGATATTGTCTCTGCGTATTGAAACAGGTCAGATCAGGGTTATTGTCTCTGTGTATTGAAACAGGTCAGATCAGGGTTATTGTCTCTGCGTATTGAAACAGGTCAGATCAGGGATATTGTCTGTGTGTATTGAAACAGGTCAGATCAGGGATATTGTCTCTGTGTAATGAAACAGGTCAGATCAGGGATATTGTCTCTGTGTATTGAAACAGGTCAGATCAGGGATATTGTCTCTACCCATTGAAACAGGTCAGATCAGGGATATTGCCTCTACCCATTGAAACAGGTCAGATCAGGGATATTGTCTCTACCCATTGAAACAGGTCAGATCAGGGATATTGCCTCTACCCATTGAAACAGGTCAGATCAGGGATATTGCCTCTACCCATTGAAACAGGTCAGATCAGGGATATTGCCTCTACCCATTGAAACAGGTCAGATCAGGGATATTGCCTCTGCGTATTGAAACAGGTCAGATCAGGGATATTGTCTCTGCGTATTGAAACAGGTATTGTGGTGAAATGGAAGAGGAAAGCCAATGTAACTTTTGGGACCTCGAAGAAATAGAGAATGAAACTCATTGTATCCTCTATTACCCTTTCTACCACGATATATGCTTGCTCTTACAGAAAACACACCAGATATACCCTGGTATTATGTAGTGATGAGGAGACAGACCACCAGATATACCCTGGTATTATGTAGTCATGAGGAGACAGACCACCTGATATACCCTGGTATTATGTAGTCATGAGGAGACAGACCAGATATACCCTGGTATTATGTGTCTGAGTGATGTGGAGACAGACCACCAGATATACCCTGGTATTATGTGTCTGAGTGATGTGGAGACAGACCACCAGATATACCCTGGTATTATGTAGTGATGAGGAGACAGACGACCAGATATACCCTGGTATTATGTAGTGATGAGGAGACAGACCAGATATACCCTGGTATTATGTAGTGATGAGGAGACAGACCACCAAATATACCCTGGTATTATGTAGTGATGAGGACACAGACCACCAGATATACCCTGGTATTATGTAGTGATGAGGACACAGACCACCAGATATACCCTGGTATTATGTAGTGATGAGGAGACAGACCAGATATACCCTGGTATTATGTAGTGATGAGGAGACAGACCACCAGATATACCCTGGTATTATGTAGTCATGAGGAGACAGACCAGATATACCCTGGTATTATGTAGTGATGAGGACACAGACCACCAGATATACCCTGGTATTATGTAGTGATGAGGAGAAACTTAAATGTTTTTTTTTTGTCCATTGTGTATTTCCCATTTGCAGAATATTTAGATAAAGTCTCGAAAACACAATGCAAATAATCTGGGTTGCCATTTGATAACCGGTTCAGGAGTCTTATGGCTTGGGGGTAAAAACTGTTGAGAAGCCTTTTTGTCTTAGACTTGGCACTCCGGTACCGCTTGCCATGTGGTAGTAGAGAGAACAGTCTATGACTGGGGTGGCTGGGGTCTTTGACAATTTCTAGGTCCTTCCTCTGACACTGCCTGGTGTAGAGGTCCTGGATGGCAGGCAGCTTATCCCTAATGACGTACTGGGCCGTATGCACTACCCCCTGTAGTGCCTTGCGGTCAGAGGCCGAGGCCTGTTGTTTATGTGGACACCAAGGAACTTGAAGCTCTCAACTTGCTCCACTACAGCCCCGTCGATGAGAATGGGGGGCGTGCTCGGTCCTGCTTTTCCTGTAGTCCACAATAATCTCTTTAGTCTTGGTTATGTTGAGGGATAGGTTGTTATTCTGGCACCACACGGCCAGGTCTCTGACCTCCTCCCTATAGGCTGTCTTGTCGTTGTCGGTGATCAGGCCTACCATTGTTGTGTCATCTGCAAACTTAATTATGGTGTTGGAGTCGTGCCTGGCCATGCAGTAGTGGGTGATCAGCGAGTACAGTAGGGGACTGAGCACGCACCCCTGTGGAGCTCCATTGTTGAGGATCAGCGTGGCAGATGTGTTGGTACCTACCCTCACCACCCCGGGGCGGCCTGTCAGGAAGTCCAGGATCAGTTGCAGAGGGAGGTGTTTAGTCCCAGGATCCTTAGCTTAGTGATGAGCTTTGAGGGTACTATGGTGTTGAACGCTGAGCTGTAGTCAATGAATAGCATTCTCACATAAGTGTTCCTTTTGTCCAGGTGGGAAAGGGCAGTGTGGAGTGCAATAGAGATTGCATCATCTGTGGATCTGTTTGGGCAGTATGCAAAGTGGAGTGGGTCTAGGGTTTCTGGGATAATGGTGTTGATGTGAGCCATTTGTACAGTCTTAAGACATTTTGCAACAACTTTGGAAGTATGCTTGGGTCATTGTCCATTTGGAAGACCCATTTGCGACCGATCTTTAACATCCTGACTGATGTCTTGAGATGTTGCTTCAATATATCCACATAATTTTCCTTTCTCATGACGCCATCTATTTTGTGAAGTTAAAAAAAATCATACAATGTGATTTTTTGGATGTGTACCTATGATTAAAATGACAGACCTCTACATGCTTTGTAAGTAGGAAAACCTGCAAAATCGGCAGTGTTTCAAATACTTGTTCTCCCCACTGTATCTTCTGTTAGTATATTGGTATCTACAGTGCCTTGCGAAAGTATTTGGCCCCCTTGAACTTTGCGACCTTTTGCCACATTTCAGGCTTCAAACAAAGATATAAAACTGTTTTTTTTGTGACGAATCAACAACAAGTGGGACACAATCATGAAGTGGAACAACATTTATTGGATATTTCAAACTTTTTTAACAAATCAAAAACTGAAAAATTGGCCGTGCAAAATTATTCAGCCCTCTTATGTTAATACTTTGTAGCGCCACCTTTTGCTGCGATTACAGCTGTAAGTCGCTTGGGGTATGTCTCTATGAGTTTTGCACATCGAGAGACTGAAATTTTTTCCCATTCCTCCGTGCAAAACAGCTCGAGCTCAGTGAGGTTGGATGGAGAGCATTTGTGAACAGCAGTTTTCAGTTCTTTCCACAGATTCTCGATTGGATTCAGGTCTGGACTTTGACTTGGCCATTCTAACACCTGGATATGTTTATTTTTGAACCATTCCATTGCAGATTTTGCTTTATGTTTTGGATCATTGTCTTGTTGGAAGAAAAATCTCCGTCCCTTCTCAGGTCTTTTGCAGACTCCATCAGGTTTTCTTCCAGAATGGTCCTGTATGTGGCTCCATCCATCTTCCCATCCATTTTAACCATCTTCCCTGTCCCTGCTGAAGAAAAGCAGGCCCAAACCATGATGCGTGTGTTCAGGGTGATGAGCTGTGTTGCTTTTACGCCAAACATAATGCTTTGCATTGTTGCCAAAAAGTCCAATTTTGGTTTCATCTGACCAGAGCACCTTCTTCTACATGTTTGGTGTGTCTTCCAGGTGGCTTGTGGCAAACTTTAAACAACACTTTTTATGGATAGCTTGAAGAAATGGCTCTCCTCTTGCCACTCTTCCATAAAGGCCAGATTTGTGCAATATACGACTGATTGTTGTCCTATGGACAGAGTCTCCCACCTCAGCTGTAGATCTCTGCAGTTCATCCAGAGTGATCATGGGCCTCTTGGCTGCATCTCTGATCAGTCTTCTCCTTGTATGAGCTGAAAGTTTAGAGGGACGGCCAGGTCTTGGTAGATTTGCAGTGGTCTGATACTTCTTCCATTTCAATATTATCGCTTGCACAGTGCTCCTTGGGATGTTTAAAGCTTGGGAAATCTTTTTGTATCCAAATCCGGCTTTAAACTTCTTCAAAACAGTATCTCGGAGCTGCCTGGTGTGTTCCTTGTTCTTCATGATGCTCTCTGCGCTTTTAACGGACCTCTGAGACTATCACAGTGCAGGTGCATTTATACGGAGACTTGATTACACACAGGTGGATTGTATTTATCATCATTAGTCATTTAGGTCAACATTGGATCATTCAGAGATCCTCACTGAACTTCTGGAGAGAGTTTGCTGCACTGAAAGTAAAGGGGCTGAATAATTTTGCACGCCCAATTTTTCAGTTTTTGATTTGTTAAAAGAGTTTGAAATATCCAATAAATGTCATTCCACTTCATGATTGTGTCCGACTTGTTGTTGATTGTTCACAAAAAAATACAGTTTTATGTCTTTATGTTTGAAGCCTGAAATGTGGCAAAAGGTCGCAAAGTTCAAGGGGGCCGAATACTTTCGCAAGGCACTGTATATCCTGCTTGTATAACGGTATCTATATGCTGTTAGTATATTGGTATCTATATGCTGTTATTATAATGATATCTATATGCTGTTATTATAATGATATCTATATGCTGTTATTATAATGATATCTATATGCTGTTATTATGATGATATCTATATGCTGTTATTATAATGATATCTATATGCTGTTATTATAATGATATCTATATGCTGTTATTATAATGATATCTATATGCTGTTATTATAATGATATCTATATGCTGTTATTATAATGATATCTATATGCTGTTATTATAATGATATCTATATGCTGTTATTATAATGATATCTATATGCTGTTATTATAATGATATCTATATGCTGTTATTATAATGATATCTATATGCTGTTATTATAATGATATCTATATGCTGTTATTATAATGATATCTATATGTATAATGATATCTATATGTGTTGAGGCAAAACATAAGTTATATTTTTTAGATTTTCCTCATTCGTGACCCCCCCTTTCCTCCCCATTCAGGTTCCTGAAGACAAATAGGCACAAAACAAATTAGCGAGCAAGAACTAGTTAAGGGATGTCCTTTGAGAAAGCAAGGCCTGGGGCCTGATTTAAATATAGGGACAGAGAGGTTCTTTCGCATCTCAAATGGAGCCCTTGTTCCCTTTGTAGTGCACTGATCAAAATTAAATACACGATATAGGAGATGAAGGTGCCGTTTGGGACAGGAACCAGAGAGAGTCAGTGATTGAACGTGCCTGGGAGATCCCTCGGGCCTTAGGGTTCTCTAGGCTCCTTGACCATCAGTGATTGAACGTGCCTGGGAGATCCCTCGGGCCTTAGGGTTCTCTAGGCCCCTTGACCATCAGTGATTGAACGTGCAAGGGCTGGGAGATCCCCCAAATGGCACTCTATTTCCGATGTAGTGCACTACTTCGGACCAGATCCCTATGAGCCCAAATATAACCCTATTCCCTATATAGTGTTCTACTTTTGACCTTTCAAAAGCAGTGCACTATATTGGGAACAAGTTTCCATTTGGAACTCAACGATATATAGGAGATAGTCTGGTGTTCACCCCCTTTCCCTCAACTAAAGGGTTGGAGGGTCAGATGGAACCCAGAGTGATGATGATGTGCATTTACCAAGGGCATTGACCATGTAATGATGGAGTTTGAGACCATGCAGAGTGATGATGATAGTGATATAGGTTTGAGACCATACAGAGTAATGATGATAATGGTATAGGATTGAGACCATGCAGAGAGAGGTTTGAGGACTAGTTTGAGGATGATAATGGTATAGGATTGAGATTGGAGGTTTGAGACCATACAGAGTAATGATGGGTTTGAGACTGATATAGGTTTGAGACCATACAGAGTAATGATGATAATGTATAGTGGTATTGAGACCATACAGAGTATGATGATAGTGGTATGACCCATACAGACCATACAGAGTGATGATGATAGTGGTATAGGTTTGAGACCATGATGATGATAATGGTATAGGATTGAGACCATGCAGAGTGATGATGACTCTAGGTTTGAGACCATACAGAGTAATGATGATAGTGGTATAGGTTTGAGACCATACAGTCACATGATAGTGGTATAGGTTTGAGACCCAGAGTAATGAAGTGGTATAGGTTTGAGACCATACTAATTAGGTTTGAGACCATACAGTCACGATGATAATGGTGTTTGAGACCATACAGTACGATGATAATGGTATAGGTTTGACCAGAGTGATATAGGTTTTCAAAAGACCAGTGTGATGATAATAGGATTGAGACCATGCAGAGTAATGATGATAATGGTATAGGATTGAGACCATGCAGAGTGATGATGATAGTGATATAGGTTTGAGACCATACAGAGTAATGATGATTAGGTTTTACAGAGTAATGATGATAGTGGTATAGGTTTAACATATAATGATGATAATGGTATAGGATTGAGTCTGATAGTGATATAGGTTTGAGACCATACAGAGTAATGATGATAGTGGTATAGGTTTGAGACCCAGTCAAGGTTTGAGACCCAGAGTAATGATGAAGTGGTTGGTTTCAGAGTAATGATGATAGTGGTATAGGTTTGAGACCATACAGAGTGATATAGGTTTGAGACCATACAGAGTAATGATGATAATGGTATAGGTTTGAGACCATACAGTCACGATGATAGTGGTATAGGTTTGAGACCATACAGTCACGATGATAATGGTATAGGTTTGAGACCATACAGAGTGATATAGGTTTGAGACCATACAGAGTGATGATGATAATGGTATAGGTTTGAGACCATGCAGAGTAATGATGATAGTGATATAGGTTTGAGACCATACAGTCACAGAGTGAGAATGATGAATGATATAGGTTTGAGACCATGCAGAGTAATGATGATAGTGGTATAGGTTTGAGACCATGCAGAGTAATGATGATAGTGGTATAGGTTTGAGACCATGCAGAGTAATGATGATAGTGGTATAGGTTTGAGACCATACAGTCACGATGATAGTGGTATAGGTTTGAGACCATACAGAGTAATGATGATAATGGTATAGGTTTGAGACCATACAGTCACGATGATAGTGGTATAGGTTTGAGACCATACAGAGTAATGATGATAGTGGTATAGGTTTGAGACCATACAGAGTGATATAGGTTTGAGACCATACAGAGTAATGATGATAATGGTATAGGTTTGAGACCATACAGTCACGATGATAGTGGTATAGGTTTGAGACCATACAGTCATGATAATGGATAGGTTTGGATATAGGTTTGAGACCATACAGAGTGATGATGATAATGGTATAGGATTGAGACCATGCAGAGTAATGATGATAATGGTATAGGTATGAGACCATGCAGAGTGATATAGGTTTGAGACCATACAGAGTGATGATGATAATGGTATAGGTTTGAGACCATACAGAGTGATGATGATAATGGTATAGGATTGAGACCATACAGAGTAATGATGATAATGGTATAGGTTTGAGACCATGCAGAGTAATGATGATAATGGTATAGGTTTGAGACCATACAGAGTGATGATGATAATGGTATAGGATTGAGACCATACAGAGTGATGATGATAATGGTATAGGTTTGAGACCATACAGAGTGATGATGATAATGGTATAGGATTGAGACCATACAGAGTGATGATGATAATGGTATAGGTTTGAGACCATACAGAGTGATGATGATAATGGTATAGGTTTGAGACCATGCAGAGTAATGATGATAGTGATATAGGTTTGAGACCATACATTCACGATGATAGTGGTATAGGATTGAGACCATACAGAGTGATATAGGTTTGAGACCATACAGAGTGATGATGATAGTGGTATAGGTTTGAGACCATACAGAGTAATGATGATAGTGGTATAGGTTTGAGAATGTAATGATGATAGTGGTTTGAGACCAGGTTTGAGACCATACAGAGTAATGATGATAATGGTATAGGTTTGAGACCATACAGAGTAATGATGATAGTGGTATAGGATTGACAGCATTACAGAGTAATCTTTCTATTCTGGTTAGAGCCAGTTTGCTCTGTTCTGTGAAGGGAGTAGTAGTACACAGCGTTGTATGAGATCTTCAGTTTCCTGGAAATTTCTCGCATGGAATAGCCTTCATTTCTCAGAACAAGAATAAACTGACGAATCTCCGAAGAAAGGTTTTTGTTTCAGGCCATGTTGAGCCTGTAATGGAACCCACAAATGCTGATGCTCCAGATACTCAACTAGTCTAAAGAAGTTTTAGTGATTTTTTAAAATCAGAAAAACAGTTTTCAGCTGTGCTAACATAATTGCAAATGGATTTTCTATTGATCAATTAGGCTTTTAAAACGATAAACTTTTTCTCACACAATGTGCCATTGGAACACAGGAGTGATGGTTGCTGATAATGGGCCTCTGTACACTTATGTAGATATTCCATTAAAACTCAGCCGTTTCCAGCTACAACAGTCATTTACAACATTAACAATGTCTACTCTGTATTTCTGATCAATTTGATGTTATTTTAATGGACAAGAAATGTGCTTTTCTTTCAAAAACAAGGACATTTCTAAGTGACCCCAAACTTTTGAATGGTAGTGGACATATATTAAAAAATGGATCAAATCGACACACAACAGCCCACAAGGACATAGAAAAAACAGGTTTAGACATTTTTGAACATTTATAAAAATAAAAAAACGTTGTTGAAGCACCTTTGGAAGTGATCAAACCGCAAGTCTTCTTTGGTATGATGCTGCCAATCCTGTCACACCTGTATTTGGGAAGTTTCTCATATTTTTCTCTGCAGATTTTTTCAGGGATCTCCAGAGATGTTTCTTATTTTTTTTAAATGTTACAAGGCAAGTCAGTTAAGAACAAATTCTTATTTTCAATGACAGCCTAGGAACAGTGGGTTAACTGCCTTGTTCAGGGGCAGAATGACAAATTTGTACCTTGTCAGCTCAGGGATCTGAACTTGCAACCTTTCGGTTACTAGTCCAACGCTCTAACCACTAGGCTGCCCTGCAGCCCTGGGGAAGGTCCCGAAGCCACTCCTGCATTTTCTTGGCTGTGTGCTTAGGGTCGTCCTGTTGGAAGATAAACATTCGCCCCAGTTTGCGATCTTGAATGCTCGCCAGCAGGTTTTCATCAAGGATCTATCTGTACTTTGCTCCGTTCATCTTTCCCTCGATCCTGACTAGTCTCCCAGTCCCTGCCGCTGAAAAACATCCCCACAGCATGATACTGCCACTACCATGCGTCACCGTAGGGCTGTTGCCAGGTTTCCTCAAGACGTGACACTTGGCATTCAGGCCAAAGAGTTCAATTTTGGGTTCATAAAGGTGACTTTTTGTCAAACTCTGAGCTGTCTGTCATGTGCCTTTTACTGAGGAGTGGCTTCCGTCTGGCTACTACCATAAAGGCCTGATTAGTGGAGTGCTGCAGAGTTGGTGGTCCTTCTGGAAGGTTCTCTCATCTCCACAGAAGAACTCTGGAGCCCTGTCAGAGTGACAATTGGGTTCTTGGTCACTTCCCTGACCAAGGCCCTTCTCCCCCGATTGTTCAGTTTGGATGGGTAGCCAGCTCTAGGAAGAGTCTTGTTGGTTCCAAACTTCTTACATTTACGAATGATGGAGGCCACTGAGTTCTTGGGGACCTTCAATGTTTTGGTACCCTTCCCGAGAACTGTGCCTCGATACAATCCTGTCTCGGAGCTCTACGGACAATTCCTTCGACCTCAAGGCTTGGTTTTTGCTTTGCCATGCACTTTCAACTGTGGGACCTTATATAGACAGGTGTGTACCTTTCCAAATCATGTCCAATCAATTGAATTTACCACACATGGATTCCAATAAGTTTGTCCAGTTTGTCCATGGAAATAGGACACCTGCACCTGAGATCAATTTCGAGTCTCATAGTAAAGGGTCTGAATACTTACGTAAAAAAAGGTATTCTGTTTTTTTATTTTTTTATTTTATGCATTTGTGAAAATGTAAAAGAGTATGTTTTTGCTTTGCCATTGTGAGGTATTGTGATGTCATTATGGGGTATTGTGATGTCATTATGGGGTATTGTGATGTCATTATGGGGTATTGTGATGTCATTATGGGGTATTGTGTGTAGATTGACGAAGGAAAAAACAATGTAATCTATTTTAGAATAAGGCTGTCACATAACAAAATGTGGAGAAAGAAAAAGTCAAGGGTTCTGAATACTTTCCAAATACACTGTACATACATACACCAATATATAAAATATCAGTATATAAATACCAACATATAAATATCAATATATAACACCGTATAATGGAGGAACGTAGCTACATCTGGTTTCAAACTATTGGAGCTAAATGTTACGCGAAAAAATAATCCGCTAATATTTAATGTTTAAAATAATTCCAACATATTGAATCCTATCCATCTGAAATAAACTTCAACGCAATAGGAACACAGAATGGGTGTTTATAGTCATATCCACATGCACAGGAGCCTTTCAAATGCAAACAACTAGCTCCTTTCCATCTATTTTTTAGAGAAAGAGAGTTTAAAAACATCTAGCCTTTGTTAAATTGCATATCATAAGTATGTGTGTTTTGCATTTGAATTTTTTTTTTAAAGAGAAGAAATTCAAGATTTATGAAAACATGTTGATGCAAATAGCACAGAACTGTAGCAGCATACGAATTCTAGATGTACAGTGCAATGTGCAATTGATATCCTGTCAAATCTATTTTTGGAAATAAGGTTCGTTATTTTGTGTCAATTTTACAGTATGTTTATCAGTTTTAAAAGTAAAAAACCCCTAAGGTATTGTGATTGTGCGTCTACAATCTTGTGTGTGTGTGTGTGTGTGTGTGTGTGTGTGTGTGTGTGTGTGTGTGTGTGTGTGTGTGTGTGTGTGTGTGTGTGTGTGTGTGTGTGTGTGTGTGTGTGTGTGTGTGTGTGTGTGTGTGTGTGTGTGTGTGTGTGTGTGTGTGTGTGCTCTCTTGACTGTGTGAGTGTGTCTCGTCTGTGCCTCTCTCTTAATTGCGAGTGGTCCGAGCAGTGAGTTAATGCTCCCCACCCCCCCTCCTTCCCCAACACCACCCACCACCTCCCTCGACCCCTCTCTCTCTCTCTCTCTCTCTCGCTCATGGGTTGATAATTCTCATCATTGCAAACAGACTTGTATTACATTCATTAGCCAAACACTCACAGCAAATCAGGCCACAGCGCCAGGGGCACCGGTCCTCTTGTAAAATCACATGGCCTAATAGCACTGTTGTATAATTACATTCCATTATCATCTATGAAACCGTGATTCTACAAGCCACACATATTAGTACTAGATTTGTGGTGTTTCTTTTTTTTTTCCTTCTTATTTTACCAGAGGCACTTCGTTAAAACGATGATTATTACCGACCAACGTGTTAGCATTTCACATGAGAAAAACAAATAATCAAGCTGTGTTACATTTGGAAAAGCTAGGAAGCACTTCATTTTTACATGTAGGCCTACTACTAATTAATTACGAATGCATGAAAAGTGAAAATGTATTTTAAAATGTGTTTTTATTTCTTCCTTGCAGGTCATCGGCAGGGAGGACAGGTTGAAATGCAGTGTGTGCAATGCAAAGGCAAGTGTCTGTGTTTATTTCAGTGTTACAGTATGTGTGTTAGTAGATAAATAAGTTAGGGTGTGCATGTGTGTGCATGTGTGTGTGTGTGTGTGTGTGTGTGCACACAAGTGCGTCAGTACATCTGGGTGTGTAGGGGTGTGGAGGGGTGTGTAGGGGTGTGGATGGGTGTGGATGGGTGTAGAGGGGTGTGGAGGGGTGTGGAGGGGTGTGTAGGGGTGTGGATGGGTTGTGGAGGGGTGTGTATGGGTGTGTATGGGTGTAGAGGGGTGTGTAGGGGTGTAGAGGGGTGTGGAGGGGTGTGGATGGGTGTGGATGGGTGTGGAGGGGTGTGGAGGGGTGTGTAGGGGTGTGGAGGGGTGTGGAGGGGTGTGGAGGGGTGTGTAGGGGTGTGTAGGGGTGTGGAGGGGTGTGGAGGGGTGTGGAGGGTGTGGAGGGGTGTGTATTGGGGTAGAGGGGTGTGGAGGGGTGTGGAGGGGTGTGGAGGGGTGTGGAGGGGTGTAGAGGGGTGTAGAGGGGTGTGGAGGGGTGTGGAGGGGTGTGGAGGGTGTGGAGGGGTGTGGAGGGGTGTGGAGGGGTGTGGATGGGTGTGGAGGGGTGTGTAGGGGTGTGGAGGGGTGTGTAGGGGTGTGGAGGGGTGTGTATGGGTGTGGAGGGGTGTGGAGGGGTGTAGAGGGGTGTGGATGGGTGTAGAGGGGTGTGCATGGGTGTAGAGGGGTGTGGAGGGGTGTGGATGGGTGTAGAGGGGTGTGGAGGGGTGTGGATGGGTGTAGAGGGGTGTGCATGGGTGTAGAGGGGTGTGGAGGAGTGGATGGGTGTGGAGGGGTGTGATGGGTGTGGAGGGGTGTGGAGGTGTGTATGGGTTGTGTCTGGGTGTGGAGGGGTGTGGAGGGGTAAGGATGGGTGTGGATAGGTGTAGAGGGGTGTAGAGGGGTATGGATGGGTGTGGAGGGTGTGGATGGGTGTGATGGGTGTGGATGGGTGTGATGGGTGTGGATGGGTGTGGAGAGGTGTGATGGGTGTGGATGGGTGTGGAGAGGTGTGATGGGTGTGGATGGGTGTGGATGGGTGTGGAGGGGTGTGGATGGGTGTGGAGAGGTGGGATGGGTGTGGATGGGTGTGGATGGGTGTGGATGGGTGTGGAGGGGTGTGGATGGGTGTGGGGAGGTGTGATGGGTGTGGAGGGGTGCGGAGGGGTGTGGGTGGGTGTGGAGAGGTGTGATGGGTGTGGAGGGGTGCGGAGGGGTGTGGGTGGGTGTGGAGAGGTGTGATGGGTGTGGAGGGGTGTGGAGGGTTGTGTTTATAACTGTGGCTTAATTTCCTGATTTAGTGAAAACATTGAGATGGTTGAAATTGAGATGGTTTTGATTGAAGCATCACAATCCCATCACTCCATAGGATCTACTTTCAAATATGTAATGACATCACTCTGGGAGAGAGAGAGAATCGACCAATAAACATCTGTAACTAATGGCCAATCAGCTCTTTGTTTCTCACTCACTCACTCACTCACTCACTCACTCACTCACTTCTGACCGATTTGTGAGGAGCAGCCGTGTTGGTTATGAGCAGTAAAGCTGTGTTTTATTCCTAATAATGTGCCAGATCTCTCACTGTGGAAACATAATATGATGATATTTGACACAGGATGCAGTGTGGAAGACATGTAATGTCCAAATCCGTATTCATTTCATAGGCCCAAATTTATCAAGCTTTTTTTTTTTTTGAGGTACATCTCTGATGCAAATTCTTTGTCGACATTTCGCTGGTACTGCATGAGTTCATTTGGTGAGGCTGATATGGCATCACAGTGAGGGTCGCACGCTCACTACGGTGGGCACCGTACAAACAGTCTCTAGATTAGGACGTCGGGCCTGTCATTGATACTCTGTATGTATTCATGCCAGCACAGTGGGTCAACATGACAAACTGTTTTATTCAGTGTTTGTCCTTCTTTACCTCACCTCGCAAATATCTTTATTTTTACAGTTTCACAGAAAGAATGTATAGGAACCACAAATTTATATTTATTGGGGGTTTAGAAACGGAATATCTTGAAAATAGTGATTTGAGTGATGAAATCAACAATATATTAAAAAACGAACACAAGGAAGTTATTTGATTTAGACACGCACACGCACACACACACACACACACACGCACGCACACGCACGCACGCACGCACGCACGCACGCACGCACGCACGCACGCACGCACGCACGCACGCACGCACGCACGCACGCACGCACGCACGCACGCACGCACACACACACACACACACACACACACACACACACACACACACACACACACACACACACACACACACACACACACACACACACACACACACACACACACACGTATGAGAACCCGGGGAGTATCCTATGAGACCCCAGAGATATTTGTGTGAGAATCCAGGGATAAACGTGTGAGAACCCAGGAAGTACCGTGTGAGAACCCGGTAATATCGTTTGAGAACCCGGAGAGTATCGTGTGAGAACCCGGGGAGTATCGTGTGAGAACCCGGTAATATCGTTTGAGAACCTGGAGAGTATCATGTGAGAACCCGGGGAGTATCGTGTGAGAACCTGGTAATATCGTTTGAGATCCCGGAGAGTATCGTGTGAGAACCCGCGGAGTATCGTGTGAGAACCCGGTACTATCGTTTGAGAACCCGGAGAGTATCGTGTGAGAACCCGGTACTATCGTGTGAGAACCCGGGGAGTATCGTGTGAGAACCCGGTAATATCGTTTGAGAACCCGGAGAGTATCGTGTGAGAACCCGGGGAGTATCGTGTGAGAACCCGGTACTATTGTTTGAGAACCCGGGGAGTATCGTGTGCGAACCCGGGAAGTATCGTGTGAGAACCCGGGGAGTATCGTGTGAGAACCCGGGGAGTATCGTGTGAGAACCCGGGGAGTATCGTGTGATTGGCATTGCTTTCATAAAATGCTTGCCAACATATATTTATTTTAAACGATTAACTACATGCTTTCATTTAAAAACATTATTTGAATGTGTAAATGTATTTTACTTCATCCATCCACCACACGATATAGTCCGGAGAAAAGCCAGTTGTTAGTTCTAAGGTTCTGAAGTTGCTAACCAAACAGGTTGGTAATTCATTACATTCTCATGTTTTGACCCAGTCCTTCATTCACGTTGCTATGCTAAACAAATCGTTGGCATGTAGCTAGCGAGCAATGGTCAATAATGGTGAGAGATAAGAAGTTCAATAAATAATGATTTAATAAATAGTTGTTTTAAAGGAACAGCCCGGCTTTAAGCCATATCTTGTAATCCTTCATCTTGCTGATTCCTTTCTGTGTTCTGAGTGACAGACATACTGTATGTAACCAATAAACTAAATGTAATTATACTGTAAATACATCATTTTTAAGTGGATACGTTTTAGGACATGCGTTGTGAGAAAGACATTTCATCACCCCATTCATTCTTTTCAATATCATGTTAAGTTAATGCCAAACTCGATGTTTATAGGGCAGCATCTACAGTCTCATGCCTGCTGTGTTTGTGCAGGCTCCAAGAGTCTCCATAATGGGTTCCAGCCACTCCCACCTGACCATTGTAACCTGTCCCAAATGACACTCTATTCCCTATAGAGTCACTACCTATGCCCAACACATTGTAACCTGTCCCAAATGACACTCTATTCCCTATAGAGTCACTACCTATGACCAACACATTGTAACCTGTCCCAAATGACACTCTATTCCCTATAGAGTCACTACCTATGCCCAACACATTGTAACCTGTCCCAAATGGCACTCTATTCCATATAGAGTCACTACCTATGACCAACACATTTAACCTGTCCCAAAGGGCACTATATTCCCTATAGAGTCACTACCTATGCCCAACACATTGTAACCTGTCCCAAATGGCACTCTATTCCCTATAGAGTCACTACCTATGACCAACACATTTAACCTGTCCCAAATGACACTCTATTCCCTATAGAGTCACTACCTATGACCAACACATTGTAACCTGTCCCAAATGACACTCTATTCCCTATAGAGTCACTACCTATGACCAACACATTGTAACCTGTCCCAAATGGCACTCTATTCCATATAGAGTCACTACCTATGACCAACACATTGTAACCTGTCCCAAATGGCACTATATTCCCTATAGAGTCACTACCTATGACCAACACATTGTAACCTGTCCCAAATGACACTCTATTCCCTATAGAGTCACTACCTATGCCCAACACATTGTAACCTGTCCCAAATGACACTCTATTCCCTATAGAGTCACTACCTATGACCAACACATTGTAACCTGTCCCAAATGGCACTCTATTCCCTATAGACTCACTACCTATGCCCAACACATTTTAACCTGTCCCAAATGGCACTCTATTCCCTTTAGAGTCACTACCTATCACCAACACATTGTAACCTGTCCCAAATGGCCCTCTATTCCCTATAGACTCACTACCTATGACCAACACATAGTAATGCCTCCCAATGCCTTTAAATAGGACTCATTTTCAGCGACAGTGTTTGGCCTTAGGCGAGAGGAGGGAGGTCGCCAATGCTGAGAGAAATATTTTCTGGGGAGTATCTCTCCTTCCTCCTCTGCTTCTCATTTACCTGAGATTTGAACGCCTTCCTCTGTCGATCGTTGTTGCTCCTGGAATGTCACACTCCTGTTTTGTTTACCCCAAATCATACACACCACGTCGTTCTGTTAGTGCCTGTCACACTGTACCACTGGCATGACACATTCATGCTTGAAAGACAGCGTTTTGAGTTACCAAACAGAGGAGAGAGGCAGTATCTTGTGTACCGATGGGTATAGCACATGGCAGTATTTTCATTTAGAGAATGACAAGCATTTTTTTTTAAAGGCCTCCTCTTTATTGATATTCACTCTGATTTAAGTTATCAATATAATAACATTTTAATGTCTGTGTGATAGTAGCCATTTAAAATGTCCTCTCAGAGGGATGCTAATGCAGATCAGCCGTGGCTATGATGATAATGATAATAATTGTGTCCTAAGTTGTTATCACTCTGCAATACATTAACATTGCTTCTCTCTGTCGCGGTCGCTCTCGCTCTCTCTCCAATTAAGAACCTATAACCATTAACATAACTACAGCTTTGAAAAACTCCCTGCATTTCTCCTAATGCAGTATCCTCTTTCAGCTGGTCATTTATTTCACTGCAGTTTTCCTCTTTCAGCTGGTCATTTATTTCACTGCAGTTTTCCTCTTTCAGCTGGCCATTTATTTCACTGCAGTTTCCTCTTTCAGTTGGACATTTGTTTCACTGAAGTTTCCTCTTTCAGTTGGACATTTGTTTCACTGCAGTTCCTTATTTCAGCTGGCCATTTATTTCACTGCAGTTTTCCTCTTTCAGCTGGCCATTTATTTCACTGCAGTTTTCCCCTTTTCAGCTGGTCATTTATTTCACTGCAGTTTTCCTCTTTCAGCTGGCCATTTATTTCACTGCAGTTTTCCTCTTTCAGCTGGTCATTTATTTCACTGCAGTTTTCCTCTTTCAGCTGGCCATTTATTTCACTGCAGTTTCCCCTTTTCAGCTGGCCATTTATTTCACTGCAGTTTTTCTCTTTCAGCTGGCCATTTATTTCACTGCAGTTTTCCTCTTTCAGCTGGCCATTTATTTCACTGCAGTTTCCCCTTTTCAGCTGGTCATTTATTTCACTGCAGTTTTCCTCTTTCAGCTGGCCATTTATTTCACTGCAGTTTCCTCTTTCAGCTGGTCATTTATTTCACTGCAGTTTCCTCTTTCAGTTGGACATTTGTTTCACTGCAGTTTCCTCATTCAGTTGGACATTTGTTTCACTGCAGTTCCTTATTTCAGCTGGCCATTTATTTCACTGCAGTTTCCTCTTTCAGTTGGACATTTGTTTCACTGCAGTTCCTTATTTCAGCTGGCCATTTATTTCACTGCAGTTTCCTCTTTCAGCTGGTCATTTATTTCACTGCAGTTTCCTCTTTCAGTTGGACATTTGTTTCACTGCATTTTGTTGATGCTAGTTCTTGTTCCAGTTGGTTGGTTGTTCATCTTATTTTTCCCAAAGCCGGGTCTCAAATGTGGGCCATTTGTGTGAGTTATGCTAATTTGTTAGGGCAACGAATGCATTAATTTCATTAGCAAATGGCCTCAAAGCTATTACCATAATTAACAGAGTAGGTGTGTCACAAACAATCATGTTAAAATTTGCGAGTTAATTATTAAGATTTTGTTCCGAGGGACCTAGATTTGACATGAGTCGCCGAGGGAAAGACGAGGAGAGGGGAAAGAAGTGAACGCATTCCAGTAGGCTAAGGTGGAGGGAACGAGGGAGGGGGTGATGGTAGTGAGGAGGGAACGAGGGAGGGGTAAGGGGATTGGTAGTGAGGAGGGAACGAGGGAGGGGGTGATGGTAGTGAGGAGGGAACGAGGGAGGGGTAAGGAGATTGGTAGTGAGGAAGGAACGAGGGAGGGGTGATGGTATTGAGGAGGGAATGAGGGAGGGGGTGGTGATGGTAGTGAGGGGGAACGAGGGAGGAATGGTGGTGATGGTAGTGAGGGGGAACGAGGGAGGAAGGGTGATGGTGAGGGTAGTGAGGAGGGAACGAAGGGGGGGGTGGTGATGGTAGTGAGGAGGGAATGAGGGAGGGGGTTTGGTGATGGTAGTGAGGAGGGAACGAGGGAGGGGGGTTGGTGATGGTAGTGAGGAGGTAGTGAGGGAGGAATGGTGGTGGTGATGGTAGTGAGGAGGGAACAAGGGAAGGTGGTGGTGATGGTAGTGAGGAGGGAACGAGGAAGGGTTGGGTGATGGTAGTGAGGAGGGAACGAGGGAGGCGTTGTGGTGATGGTAGTGAGGAGGGAACGAGGGAAGGTTGGGTGATGGTAGTGAGGAGGGAACAAGGGAGGGTTGGGTGATGGTAGTGAGGAGGGAACGAGGGAGGCGTTGTGGTGATGGTAGTGAGGAGGGAACGAGGGAGGTGTGGTGGTGATGGTAGTGAGGAGGGAACGAGGGAGGTTTGGGTGATGGTAGTGAGGAGGGAACGAGGGAGGTGTGGTGGTGATGGTAGTGAGGAGGGAATAAGGGAGGGGTGGTTGATGGTATTGAGGAGGGAACGAGGGAGGAATGGTAGTGAGGAGGGAACGAGGGAGGGGGGTTGGTGATGGTAGTGAGGAGGGAACGAGGGAGGGGGTTGGTGATGGTAGTGAGGAGGTAATGAGGGAGGAATGGTGGTGGTGATGGTAGTGAGGAGGGAATGAGGGAGGGGGAGTGGTGATGGTAGTGAGGAGGGAACGAGGGAGGGGGTTGGTGATGGTAGTGAGGAGGGAACGAGGGAGGGGGTTGGTGATGGTAGTGAGGAGGTAATGAGGGAGGAATGGTGGTGGTGATGGTAGTGAGGAGGGAACGAAGGAGGGGGGGTGGTGATGGTAGTGAGGAGGGAACGGGGGGGGGGTGGTGATGGTAGTGAGGAGGGAATGAAGGAGGGGGTGATGGTAGTGAGAAGGGAACGAGGGAGGGGTGGTGGTGATGGTAGTGAGGAGGAAACGAGGGAGGGGTAGGGGCGACTTTTGCATGTTGACAGCTCACATTCCTCACTAATTACTGCAAATAACGTAGGACCTGTACACACACATGTAACTGGTCCTGGGCATGAGATCCCACGACAGATAATAAAGTCTTGTTTTACACAGGGAGAAAGAAGACAGACGAGATGAGCTAATTTTTCAGTCAGGCAGGTTCTTCTTCTTCTTTTAGCTGCAGAGGAATTTTGCGTACACTCCTATACCCTAACATACACTACTATACCCTAACATACACTACTATACCCTAACATACACTACTATACACTAACATACACTCCTATACCCTAACATACACTACTATACCCTAACATACACTACTATACCCTAACATACACTACTATACACTAACATACACTACTATACACTAACATACACTCCTATACCCTAACATACACTACTATACCCTAACATACACTACTATACCCTAACATACACTACTATACCCTAACATACACTACTATACACTAACGTTCCTGCAGACTCCTTAGTGATACTACTGAATCAGCTGGTACCACTGATGCTGCAGGTACAGCTGATACTACTGATACTATTGGTAATACTTGTACAGCTGGTACTACTGATACTAATGGTACAGCTGGACCTACTGATACTACTGGTACTATTGGTACAGCTGGACCTACAGGTACTATTGGTGCAGCTGGTACTACTGATACCGCTGGTATTACTGATACTACTGGTACTACTGGTACTGCTTATACTATTGGTGCAGCTGGTACTACTGGTACCACTGATACTAATGGTAATACTGGTACAGCTGGTACTACTGATACTACTGCTACTACTGATCCTACTGGTACAACTGGTACTACTGATACTACTGGTACTACTGATACTACTGGTACAGCTGGTACTACTGGTACTACTGATACTATTGGTACAGCTGGTACTACTGATACTATTGGTACAGCTGATACTACTGGTACTACTGGTACAGGTGGTACTACTGGTACTACTGGTACAGCTGATACTACTGGTAATACTGTTACTACTGGTACAGCTGGTACTACTGATACTATTGGTACAGCTGATACTACTGGTACTACTGGTACAGCTGGTACTACTGGTACAGCTGATACTACTGGTACAGTTGGTACTACTGGTATTACTGGTGACCTTCTACTGGTACCAGTAGTACCAGTAGTATCACACACACACACAGGCATGAACAGGCAATGTTGCTTTGAAGAATGGCTTTTTAAATGGACTTTTGTTTCTCAACAAACCTTTTGCTAAATTCTTACTGAAACAATGGTATGACATTTAAACAATAACTCTACGAAGAAGCACTTTCTGTTCTGTGACAACTAGTTTGTATGACAATCTACGAGAATGTAAATTAGCCACAAGGTCACCAAAATAATAACCACAACTCAACTCAACAAGGCAGCGTGGTTGAATGTACGGTCAGGAACTATATTTAATTTTCATCAATAGCAGGGTCAGTCTGCCTCTACAGCAGCACACAGTTACCAGGCTCATACAATTTCCCTATTTTTTCTTAACCCTGGTGCCCCCTCAATTCCCCTCCCCCCTGCCCTCCTGCCCCGGGCTGAATTCATTTGAGTTCCTGCTTGGGAGGTTCCCGGGGCTGATTCAGTCAAGCGCTTGTTTAATTGGCTCCCAGCCATTCAAATTGAAACTGATGGAGAATTAATAATAGCTATAATTGGTTCCCACACTGGTTGTAACCTTGGAAACCTCCTCAAACGATGAAAATGGTGTTCCTGGTGGTGGTTTGGGCTGGCCGTTTCTCAAAATGGGAGGTCGGACATACTCTGGGGGTGATTACAGAGTACATGAATGTGAGCACGCAAACACACACAGACACACAAAATCTCTCTCTCTCTCTCTTTAATTTGCAAACTGTTTGTCTTACATTGTTTTGATGACACAACTGTGTGTGGAATGTAAAGTCCGAGTTAATGCCGCCACTCTGAAAACAACTGGGTACTCGGGGAAGAAAAAGCAGCTTAAACTGGGAAAAATCGATTTAAACGGTCATCCAACTTGGAATTCCAACTCAGGACCTCGGGCCTCTTTGCAGAGCTACAATTTTCCAGTTGTCTTGAATGCGCCAGTAGCTGTGTGTGGAGCAGAGTTTCCAGTTGTCTTGAATGCGCCAGTAGCTGTGTGTGGAGCAGAGTTTCCAGTTGTCTTGAATGCGCCAGTAGCTGTGTGTGGAGCAGAGTTTCCAGTTGTCTTGAATGCGCCAGTAGCTGTGTGTGGAGCAGAGTTTCCAGTTGTCTTGAATGCGCCAGTAGCTGTGTGTGGAGCAGAGTTTCCAGTTGTCTTGAATGCGCCAGTAGCTGTGTGTGGAGCAGAGTTTCCAGTTGTCTTGAATGCGCCAGTAGCTGTGTGTGGAGCAGAGTTTCCAGTTGTCTTGAATGCGCCAGTAGCTGTGTGTGGAGCAGAGTTTCCAGTTGTCTTGAATGCGCCAGTAGCTGTGTGTGGAAGTTTCCATGTGACTGTCATTACCTCACCCTCAAAGTGAGAACCACGGTTCAGGAAGAACCAGGAGAAATGCAGAGACACACACACACGCACACACACACACACACACACACACACACACACACACACACACACACACACACACACACACACACACACACACACACACACACACACACACACACACACACACACACACACACACACACACACAGCTGTGAATGGTTCAGAAACAGGGAAAACACAGGTGGTTCCCACAAAGGCCCTCCTGGCCACAGGGATCAGAAACTCAGAGAGTAAGGGCAGGTGTCATAGGGCCTCTAAAATCAGCTTTATTTTTTGCCTGATTTTTTATTTATTTTAATTTCTCCCAAATTTATTTTCACCGCTTTGTTTTTCCAGGTGTTCGTTTTTCTCTTCAGGTTTTTCGCTCTCTTCAAATATCACAGTGTTTTTAATAGAATAACAACAAAATTGGATGTTCTAAGTCCACAAAAAGGCTTAAACCACACCAGAAGGCTACTTTTGAAGTCGGGGGGAGGGACACGCACGCTTTAATTAAACTGTGCACTAGACAGAGACCGTTGTTTGGTTAGCAATGTTTCTGTAGACTCAAGCGATCCAGTTTGAACCCCCCCCCAAACATGGCCACTGGTTTCATGATGTCATTTTGCAAAGTAGCCGAAAGCTACTTTAAGGTATAATTGAGGAGGTTTTTGGGAAAGGCCTTTCCATCTACCAGAAGACTGTTTTTGTTAGCATCATCGCTAACGGCTACACAAAGTGGTAAACACACACACACACACAGACAGTGGCATTCCTGTGTCGTTGCCTTTTCAGAAAGTTGAAGGAAAATATAAGTCAGTAGCTTCCTGTGTCGTTGCCTTTTCAGAAAGTTGAAGGAAAATATAAGTCAGTAGCTTGGTTTCCATCCAACTGGCAACAGATTTTCGCGTGAATAATCTAAAATCCGCGTAAAGAAAATATGAAGATTTTCCCCACCTGTGGTTTGTTTCCACCAAACGGACTTGTCGCAGATAAAAATCAGTTTGTCATGACGTAGCGCGCACAAAATTTACTTTTTCAAGCACCGAATAAAAATGTAATGTTGTTTCCATCACATTTTGAACCCGATTAAAAACGTTTAAACCTTTTACTGCAGTGGGTTAAATCAGGGTGACACAGAGTGTTTCTGGGTAGTCTTAAACACATCTACATTCAAACAAAAGTATACACCTCAAAACACATGGTTATGGACTTAAAAAAAGAAGACACCTGTACCATATCAGATATAGTTTTAAATGTTTTACATTTTTAGTTTGCATCCCAAAACTGTACTTTATATACAGTGCCTTGCGAAAGTATTCGGCCCCCTTAAACTTTGCGACCTTTTGCCACATTTCAGGCTTCAAACATAAAGATATAAAACTGTATTTTTTTGTGAAGAATCAACAACAAGTGGGACACAATCATGAATTGGAATGACATTTATTGGATATTTCAAACTTTTTTAACAAATCAAAAACTGAAAAATTGGGCGGGTTTAAAATTTAAAAAATATATATATATATATTTATCAGTTATGAAATTATGAAATATGTTTGGTCATTCCACTGAAGGAAAGGGATCTACGTAGCAAATGTTCCTACCCTGGTGGTTTTATTTGTTAAACGATCATGTCACCAGAATATGACCCTGGATATTTATTGGAAAGGAGCATCAAGCTCATCACCGTGCACTTTCACCAGCCTGAAAAGTTCATCATCATTTATTTAATCTATAGACTCATTTAAACTGCACGGTTTCCCCAGGTCGTAGTGGGAGGACCACACACCGTGCCATTACGTGACTCCAAGTTTAGTTTCGATATGATGGTTATTACATCAATAGCTGCACATAAAGACGTTTCCACCTCCATTTCTTGAATAATTAAATGACAGACACAAATATTTCCCACCATGTCGAATGGAACTAATTGTCTGTCGGTTTTTATACAATTTTTCCATCGCAGCTGTCGGGATTTTGTTTTCATACGTTCATACTGTGGATGGCAAATGGTTACTGATGTGTTTTGTTCATGTTTTATGACAATATTCGACAAATTCATCAGATAACAATACATTTATTTGATTTCCTACTATTTCTTACTAAGTTAGTTGATTTTAATACATTTTTTAATATTGTTTTAATTCCGTGATTCCGACCGAGTTCTCCGCAACGCGGATTTCAACCGGGCCCTAAGCCAGGGTACAGAACATGTTAACCTTGGCTGATGCTTTGCTGACAACCCCCTTTGAAAACAATCACTTTATTTTAAAAGCATGCCTTTTGAACATCCACTGAAAACATGACTGATGTTTTTGAATTCAGGTGCAAACCACACTTTAATAATTCAACAGACCAGTCCTAAATATATATAGTTAATGCTAGAACACTGTCCTATTGTTTGATAGGATGTTATTCAAATCAAATCAAATTTATTTTATAGCCCTTCGTACATCAGCTGATATCTCAAAGTGCTGTACAGAAACCCAGCCTAAAACCCCAAACAGCAAGCAATGCAGGTGTAGAAGCACGGTGGCTAGGAAAAACTCCCTAGAAAGGTATTCATTCTCTTGAAATGTTGTGTTGAAAGTGGCTGCTAATGGGAATGCACTATTAATGTAATACCCACAGTGAAAAGGCCTTCAACACATCACATGACTCAATATGAAGTGTTCAAGCTATTTGTTAAAGGTAACCACTGCAGACATACAACACAATATAATATATTTCTGATGTGCTTCCATTGTGTTTGCAGTGCAGTTTGTTTGTGCTGTTTGGGCTTGGTGTAAATAGGGCATATGAAATGATTTGCATTACGTAGTGCACTATACCGTAAATAGGATGTCATTTGAGATGTAGACGCCCTGTTTATTCTCTGCGTTGAAATGTAGACCGCGTAATCGGTCCCCGTTCACATGTGGGCCAAGATAAGAGTGGTTTTTATTTGTAAATCTATCCCGAGAGGCCTCATTCTTGACTCTGACTATGGTAAGCCGTGCCTCCGAGCCATAGCACTGTGATTTGCAGTGTGTGTGTGTGTGTGTGCGTGTGCATGTGTGCATGTGTGTGCGTGTGTTTGTCAGAGGGGTGTAACTGGTCCTCTGTTCGTGGTCCCCACCCTTTGCCTCGGGACCCTTGGTAATTGAGAGATGATCTGAGCATCACACACACACACACACACACACACACACACACACACACACACACACACACACACACACACACACACACACACACACACACACACACACACACACACACACACACACACACACACACACACACACACACAACCACAAAGCATGGTCACACTGCCCCAGGAAGTGAACGCAAATAATCTTTGTAACGAGCCCTGGATGAGGATGTGCTGTTTTTCCATCTCACAAAGGAAACAAGGGGACTGTGGGACAGTAGAGGAACATGATATCTCATAGTCTCATCCAGACACTAACTGGCCTCATATATTGATTCATCGTATGCCAATAACAGAGAAGAGCCTCTCAATACTGTGCGTTATATATTCATGGAGAAGGCAAAGCAATTTTTTGGTACTTTGTTTTGGTATTCTGACATGTCTAACGTCTTTCAGCACCTTGAACCGGTGGTATACCCTTGCCAGAGAGCATTGTAAACAACAGCACTTTGTTTCAACACAATCTGCCGCCTTTTACAGTGTGTGTTCTCATTCAGAGGCATCCATTCCACTTCTCCCTCATTACGTCAATTCTACAGTACCAGAATCCATTGCGAAGGAAACTTTTATTACACGTTTGACACTTTGAGCCACATTGACTTTAATTAAACTCTCTGAATAGACACATACGCATAGATATTGTCATATTTTATCGGCTGATAAAAAAGGGAGTTTATTTGATAAACTACAAAGAAACCATTTATTCACACCAAAACAGCACTTTGCGCCATGACAAATTACACTTAAGTCTCATGAATAATTCTCAAATTCTGAGCAATCAGGTTTTAAAGGGGTTGTAAATCCTGTTTTAACTGGCTTCATTCATTACGGCCTGCCTTACGGAACAGATACTTAAACACTCTTCTGTCTGGGAACGTCACACCCTGCTCTGTCTGTGTTTTACAGGATGGTGTCCCGTTAGCTGACTAGGACCTGATATATTGTCCGTCCTAAATGGTGCCCTATTCCCTTTATAGTGCACTGCTTTCTTTTTCAAATTTATAACCAGGGCCCATAAGAGACCTGGTCCAACATATTGCAGAATATAGGAAATAGGGTGGCTGTGCCATTTGAGATACAGTGATGATGTGTTGCATTACAGGACATGAAGACGTGCTGGTGGTCCTCGTTAGAATTCTAGGTAACCCCGGGCAGAGGGTGTCAGATGCTCATAGAATTTACAGCTCAATTTGGAACCCAAAGACACAGCGAGAGGTGAGGAGAGAGGAGAATGGCTGTCATAGAGAGGAGAGAGGAGAATGGCTGTCGTAGAGGAGAGAGGAGAGAATAGAGGAGAGAGGAGAATGGCTGTCGTAGAGGAGAGAGGAGAGAATAGAGGAGAGAGGAGAATGGCTGTCGTAGAGGAGAGAGGAGAGAATAGAGGAGAGAGGAGAATGGCTGTCGTAGAGAGGAGAGAGGAGAATGGCTGTTGTAGAGAGGAGAGAGGAGAATGGCTGTCGTAGAGGAGAGAGGAGAGAATAGAGGAGAGAGGAGAATGGCTGTCGTAGAGGAGAGAGGAGAGAATAGAGGAGAGAGGAGAATGGCTGTCGTAGAGGAGAGAGGAGAGAATAGAGGAGAGAGGAGAATGGCTGTCGTAGGTTGTAGAGAGGAGAATGGCTGTCGTAGAGGAGAGAGAGAATAGAGGAGAGAGGAGAATGGCTGTCGTAGAGAGGAGAGAGGAGAATGGCTGTCGTAGAGAGGAGAGAGGAGAATGGCTGTCGTAGAGGAGAGTGGAGAATGGATGTCGTAGAGGAGAGAGGAGAGAATAGAGGAGAGAGGAGAACGGCTGTCGTAGAGTAGAGAGGAGAATGGCTGTCGTAGAGGAGAGAGGAGAGAATAGAGGAGAGAGGAGAATGGCTGTCGTAGAGGAGAGAGGAGAATGGCTGTCGTAGTGGAGAGAGGAGTATGGCTGTCGTAGAGGAGAGAGGAGAATGGCTGTCATAGAGGAGAGAGGAGAATGGCTGTCGTAGAGGAGAGAGGAGAATGGCTGTCGTAGAGGAGAGAGGAGAATGGCTGTCGTAGAGGAGAGAGGAGAATGGCTGTCGTAGTGGAGAGAGGAGAGAATAGAGGAGAGAGGAGAATGACTGTCGTAGTGGAGAGAGGAGAATGGCTGTCGTAGAGGAGGAGAACGGCTGTCGTAGAGGAGAGAGGAGGATGGCTGTCGTAGAGGAGAGAGGAGAACGGCTGTCGTAGAGGAGAGAGGAGGACGGCTGTCGTAGAGGAGAGAGGAGAACGGCTGTCGTAGAGGAGAGAGGAGAACGGCTGTCGTAGAGGAGAGAGGAGAATGGCTGTCGTAGAGGAGAGAGGAGAATGGCTGTCGTAGAGGAGAGAGGAGAATGGCTGTCGTAGAGGAGAGAGGAGAATGGCTGTCGTAGAGGAGAGAGGAGAATGGCTGTCGTAGAGGAGAGAGGAGAATGGCTGTCGTAGAGGAGAGAGGAGAATGGCTGTCGTAGAGGAGAGAGGAGAACGGCCCCACAGAGGAGAGAGGAGAATGGCTGTCGGAGAGTAGAAAGGACAATGGCTGTCTTAGAGGAGAGAGGAGAACGGCCCCACAGAGGAGAGAGGAGAATGGCTGTCGGAGAGTAGAAAGGACAATGGCTGTCGGAGAATAGAGAGGAGAATGGCTGTCGTAGAGGAGAGAGGAGAATGGCTGTCGGAGAGTAGAGAGGAGAATGGCTGTCGTAGTGGAGAGAGGAGAATGGCTGTCATAGAGGAGAGAGGAGAATGGCTGTCTTAGAGGAGAGAGGAGAACGGCCCCACAGAGGAGAGAGGAGAATGGCTGTCGGAGAGTAGAAAGGACAATGGCTGTCGGAGAATAGAGAGGAGAATGGCTGTCGTAGAGGAGAGAGGAGAATGGCTGTCGGAGAGTAGAGAGGAGAATGGCTGTCGTAGTGGAGAGAGGAGAATGGCTGTCATAGAGGAGAGAGGAGAATGGCTCCACAGAGGAGAGAGGAGAATGGCTGTCGGAGAGGAGAATGGCTGTCGTAGAGAGGAGAATGGCTGTCTTAGAGGAGAGAGGAGAATGGCTGTCTTAGAGGAGAGAGGAGAATGGCTGTCGTAGAGGAGAGAGGAGAATGGCTGTCGTAGAGGAGAGAGGAGAATGGCTGTCTTAGAGGAGAGAGGAGAATGGCTGTCGTAGAGAGGAGAGGAGAATGGCTGTCGTAGAGGAGAGAGGAGAATGGCTGTCGTAGAGGAGAGAGGAGAATGGCTGTCGTAGAGGAGAGAGGAGAATGGCTGTCGTAGAGAGAGAGGGAGAAGGAGAGAGGAGAATGGCTGTCGTAGAGAGAGAGGAGAGAGGAGAAGAATGGCTGTAGAGGAGAGAGGAGAATGGCTGTCTTAGAGGAGAGAGGAGAATGGCTGTCGTAGAGGAGAGAGGAGAGAATAGAATGGCTCCACACAGGAGAGGAGAATGGCTGTTTAGAGAGGAGAGAGGAGAATGGACTGTCTTAGAGGAGAGAGGAGAATGGCTCGTAGAGGAGAGAGGAGAGAACAGAGGAGAGAGGAGAATGGCTGTTGTAGAGGAGAGAGGAGAACTGCTGTCTTAGAGGAGAGAGGAGAATGGCTCCACACAGGAGAGAGGAGAATGGCTGTCTTAGAGGAGAGAGGAGAATGGCTCCACGGAGGAGAGAGGAGAATGGCTGTCTTAGAGGAGAGAGGAGAATGGCTCCACAGAGGAGAGAGGAGAATGGCTGTCGTAGAGGAGAGAGGAGAATGGCTCCACAGAGGAGAGAGGAGAATGGCTGTCGTAGAGGAGAGAGGAGAATGGCTGTGATAATAAAAAATAATTAAAAAAAGACATTAGCAGCAAAATGTTAATGTCTACCATATCTAAAAACAAACTAATATAAATGTGGGTATTTATGATAAAAACAACATAGATTGCGCTCTTGGATACCATAATGCCCAGTGGTAAATTGCCAGTGCCTGGCCAGGGGGTGTGGCATTAACAGGATATTTAAATAAATCTATTAAATACCTTTGGGTCATTATTTTTCAGTTGTCACATCTCATTACTTGGCTAGTAGTGGAAACCAGTTCCTCTACAACACTTGTTCTACTCTCTCAACAAACAGTGATCAGTGTTTTAAAGACTTTGAATGATTCAATGTATCAAAACAAAACACTAAACCTCGTAAACAATTCATGGTAATTCATGGTAACCTCTTTAAACAATTCATTTACACCAGGCTATTAAAAAGGGACAGGCGGCTATTTGAGACTGTGTTTAATTGAAGTTTTACGGTAGGTTACCTAGGCGATGAAGGCTGCTGGAAGTCATTACAAGGATTATTTACTCTCACTAATTGTGGTTTTATCTTTAAACTAGAACTAAAGGTTAACGTAGTTGTGATATATATTCCCTCTCACTCCTCCGCAGAGCACACTGGCTGACTGGCTGACTGGCTGACTGGCTGACTGGCTGACTGACTGACTGACTGGCTGGCTGGCTGGCTAGCTCACTGGCTGACTGGCTGACTGGCTGGTTGACTGACTGACTGCTGACTGGCTGACTGACTGGCTGACTGACTGGCTGGCTGGCTGGCTGGCTGACTGCATGGGAGGAGGTGGAGGTAGTTTGCATTAGGGTTATTATTGTTCTGCACATCCCAAATGGCACCCTTTCTCCTACAGAGTGCACTACTTTTGACCAGAGCCCCATTGGTTCTGATTAAAAGTAGTGTCCTTTATAGGGATTAGGGTGCTATTTGAGATGCATACCCAACTGACAACTGATGTCTGGGAGAGGAGTATAGAGTAGTGAAGGGCTTGTGATAATATTGATATTACTACTGAGGTCCTACAGCACTGTAATATATGCAGCACCGTCGCTTCATGAGTCTTAAAACATTTTTTTTTTAGGCAGGTGATAAAGTTTATTTTTTGCCCTCGGGTAGCTGTAATCTACGTAACCCATCACCACCACGTTGAATCTCTTCTCTCAGTAACAACCGCGTCATCTTGATAAGTCTCAGTGCACACGTAAATCACAAAAGCAAGGTTTTAAAGTGAATTGAAAGGCAGATTTGAAGTGACGTTAACATGATTTAATTCTTCTGCTCTTTAAATGACCCTTGTCTCTGTGTTCACGGGGAAAGTCGCTCTAATAAGTCGTTCCAATAGCGATTTAAAATTACAAAACTGCTAACCTGTAGGTTAATAAAAATGTTAATTTAACTAGTATCTGATTTAATTGACTCTGAAGAAAGTATTTAAAACGTGTTGGCGTTCTGCTGGAAAACGTACATGCTCAGCGGCAATGGAATTTGAGTCTCCAGCTGTCTAGATAATACATTTGACTATTCCATCACTGTAATCTCCTGACAATCTCTCTTTGTACTTGTCTGCTATGGTTATCCTCTAATGTAATGAATCACCTACAAGTTTTCAAATGTTTCACACGGTAGAAAAGATGGATGGATTTAAGACTCTTTTTAACTTGGGGTATTTATTCCATACTGTGTTTCAACAGCACTTCTCACCTGTGCTTGTAGCCTATAAGGACCTGAAGGACAAATGTACAAAGTCATTGTCCAATATCAAAAGTACCATCTTGATTGAAGGACAGCTGATTCTGGTTCTGTTAGATTTCCGGTGATTTATTCCTGATATTTCACTACTGTGCAGAACCACAAAGCAGTATCACCCAGTGTTACATTTTTGCGCAAACGCTTCCGCGTTCACAGTGATCTTGTCCAGTGAGCACTCTCACCCACTTCATACGGGGGTTGGCTATCTCGTAAAATACCAATTTCTAAAAATGTATTTTAATTTTGGTGAAACAGCTGTTGGCTTTACTATGATAATGTACTTTCGTTTTATCAACAACAAATAAATAGGCTACCATGTAGCTTCACCATGTAGCTTCATCTTGTAGCTTGAACATGTAGCGTTACCTTGTAGCTTCACCATGTAGCTTCACCATGTAGCTTCACCATGTAGCTTCACCATGTAGCTTCACCATGTAGCTTCACCATGTAGCTGCACCTTGTAGCTTTACTATATAAAGTGATATTGATATTTAGTTACATTTATAATAGTGCTTTACACTTATTTGAAGGCTAGCCTATATATACTAACTTCTATAGTTTCTACAATATATTTTGCCTTCCTTGTTGACAGTTTAACTAAAACAGGGTTGGGCACATTACATGAAAAATCAAATCCCTAAACCTAATATGTAGCTTCACCATGTAACTTCACCATGTAGCTTCAGCATGTAGCTTCACCATGTAGCTTCACCTTGTAGCTTCACCATGTAGCTTCACCATGTAGCTTTACCATGTCGCTTCACCATGTAGCTTTACCATGTAGCGTCACCATGTAGCTTCACCATGTAGCTTCACCTTGTAGCTTTACCATGTAGCTGCACCTTGTAGCTTTACCGTGTCGCTTCACCATGTAGCTTTACCATGTCGCTTCACCATGTAGCTTTACCATGTAGCTTCACCTTGTAGCTTCACCATGTAGCTTTACCATGTAGCTGCACCATGTAGCTTTACCATGTAGCTGCATCTTGTAGCTTTACCATGTCGCTTCACCATGTAGCGTCACCATGTAGCGTCACCATGTATCTTCACCATGTAGCTTCACCTTGTAGCTTTACCATGTAGCTGCACCTTGTAGCTTTACCGTGTAGCTTCACCATGTAGCTTTACCATGTCGCTTCACCATGTAGCTTTACCATGTAGCTTCACCTTGTAGCTTCACCATGTAGCTTTACCATGTAGCTGCACCATGTAGCTGCACCATGTAGCTGCATCTTGTAGCTTTACCATGTCGCTTCACCATGTAGCTTTACCATGTAGCGTCACCATGTAGCTTCACCATGTAGCTTCACCTTGTAGCTTTACCATGTAGCTGCACCTTGTAGCTTTACCGTGTAGCTTCACCATGTAGCTTTACCATGTCGCTTCACCATGTAGCTTTACCATGTAGGTGCACCTTGTAGCTTTACCATGTAGCTGCATCTTGTAGCTTCACTGTGTAGCTCTACGTTGTAGCTTTACCATGTAGCTTCATCTTGTAGCTTCACCTTGTAGCTTTACTATATAAAGTGACCTAATATTACAGTTAGCCCCTGGGCAGAATATTTAATATCCTACATGACAAATACATTTCAACAGAAGAACTTGAAATACAAGTTATTTAAACCTTGTAATAATTAATTGTATATTTTGAATTGGCTCCTATCAATATAATTGAACTGTTTTGATTAATTGGCAAAAAAATATATATATATGAAAAGGAGACGGAATACCAGTTGTGTAAAGTACTTAAGTAAAAATACTATGAAGTACTACTTAAGTATTTTTGGGGTATCTGTATTTTTACTTCACTACATTCCTAATGAAAATAATGTACTTTTTACTCCATACATTTTCACTGACACCCAAAAGTACTAATTTTGACAGGAAAATGGTCCAATTCACACACAAAGGGAACATCCCTGGTCATCCCTACTGCCTCTGATCTGGCGGACTCACTAAACAGAGAACATCCCTGGTCCTCCCTACAGCCTCTGATCTGGAGGACTCACTAAACAGAGAACATCCCTGGTCATCCCTACTGCCTCTGATCTGGAGGACTCACTAAACAGAGAACATCCCTGGTCATCCCTACTGCCTCTGATCTGGAGGACTCACTAAACAGAGAACATCCCTGGTCATCCCTACTGCCTCTGATCTGGAGGACTCACTAAACAGAGAACATCCCTGGTCATCCCTACTGCCTCTGATCTGGCGGACTCACTAAACAGAGAACATCCCTGGTCCTCCCTACTGCCTCTGATCTGGCGGACTCACTAAACACAAATGCTTCGTTTTGTAAATGATGTCTGATTCTTGTCGCGTGCCCCTGGCTATCCACCAATAAATAAATACAAAGGAAATTGTGCCATCTGCTTAATATAAGGAAATTTAAATGGTTTATACACCTACTTCTGAAGCTTCAGTACATTTTAGCAATTCCATTTACTTTTGATACTTATTTATATTTTAAACCAAATACTTTTAGACTTTTACTATTAAGGTATCTTTACTAGTACTCAATTATGACAATTAAGTACGTTTTTCCACCACTGCGGAATTGGGACTGACCTGCACAGGTAGGAAAGTGTCCAGACGACTATGTGCTGATTGACCCGTTTAGGCTCGTTTTGAATGTTGTGGAAGCTAAATTCTAATCAATCATCAGAACCCTCCAGGCCTCGGGCTTATTGATAATGGGTTACTGACTAACCCCTCCAGGCCTCGGGCTTATAGCTAATGGGTTACTGACTAACCCCTCCAGGCCTTGGGCTTATAGCTAATGGGTTACTGACTAACCCCTCCAGGCCTCGGGCTTATAGCTAATGGGTTACTGACTAACCCCTCCAGGCCTCGGGCTTATAGCTAATGGGTTACTGAGTCACACCTCCAGGCCTCGGGCTTATAGCTAAGGGGTTACTGACTCACCCCTCCAGGCCTCGTGCTTATAGCTAATGGGTTACTGACTAACCCCTCCAGGCCTCGGGCTTATAGCTAATGGGTTACTGACTAACCCCTCCAGGCCTCGGGCTTATAGCTAAGGGGTTACTGACTAACCCCTCCAGGATTATGGCTAAGGGGTTACTGACTAACACCTCCAGGCCTCGGGCTTATAGCTAATGGGTTACTGACTAACCCCTCCAGGCCTCGGGCTTATAGCTAATGGGTTACTGAGTCACCCCTCCAGGCCTCGGGCTTATAGCTAAGGGGTTACTGACTCACCCCTCCAGGCCTCGGGCTTATAGCTAATGGGTTACTGACTAACCCCTCCAGGCCTCGGGCTTATAGCTAATGGGTTACTGACTAACCCCTCCAGGCCTCGGGCTTATAGCTAAGGGGTTACTGACTAACCCCTCCAGGATTATGGCTAAGGGGTTACTGACTAACACCTCCAGGCCTCGGGCTTATGGCTAATGGGTTACTGACTAAGCCCTCCAGGCCTCGGGCTTATAGCTAATGGGTTACTGACTAACCCCTCCAGGCCTCGGGCTTATAGCTAATGGGTTACTGACTAACCCCTCCAGGCCTCGGGCTTATAGCTAATGGGTTACTGACTCACCCCTCCAGGCCTCGGGCTTCTGGCTAATGGGTTACTGACTCACCCCTCCAGGCCTCGGGCTTCTGGCTAATGGGTTACTGACTCACCCCTCCAGGCCTCGGGCTTATAGCTAATGGGTTACTGACTCACCCCTCCAGGCCTCGGGCTTATAGCTAAGGGGTTACTGACTAACCCCTCCAGGCCTCGGGCTTATAGCTAATGGGTTACTGACTCACCCCTCCAGGCCTCGGGCTTATAGCTAAGGGGTTACTGACTAACCCCTCCAGTCCTCGGGCTTATAGCTAATGGGTTACTGACTCACCCCTCCAGGCCTCGGGCTTATAGCTAATGGGTTACTGACTCACCCCTCCAGGCCTCGGCTTATAGCTAATGGGTTACTGACTCACCCCTCCAGACCTCGGGCTTATAGCTAATGGGTTACTGACTCACCCCTCCAGGATTATGGCTAAGGGGTTACTGACTAACCCCTCCAGGCCTCGGGCTTATGGCTAATGGGTTACTGACTAACCCCTCCAGGCCTCGGGCTTATAGCTAATGGGTTACTGACTAACCCCTCCAGGCCTCGGGCTTATAGCTAATGGGTTACTGACTCACCCCTCCAGGCCTCGGGCTTATAGCTAATGGGTTACTGACTCACCCCTCCAGGCCTCGGGCTTATGGCTAATGGGTTACTGACTCATCCCTCCAGGCCTCGGGCTTATAGCTAATGGGTTACTGACTCACCCCTCCAGGCCTCGGGCTTATGGCTAATGGGTTACTGACTCACCCCTCCAGGCCTCGGGCTTATAGCTAATGGGTTATGGACTCACCTTCTACCATCAATGCCTCAGGGTTACTGACTCACGCCTCCAGGCCTCGGGCTTATAGCTAAGGGGTTACTGACTCACCCCTCCAGGCCTCGGGCTTATAGCTAATGGGTTACTGACTCACCCCTCCAGGCTTATGGCTAATGGTTTCCTGACTCACCCCTCCAGGCTTATGGCTAAGGGGTTACTGACTCACCCCTCCAGGCTTATAGCTAATGGGTTACTGACTCACCCCACCAGGCCTCGGGCTTATAGCTAATGGGTTACTGACTAACCCCTCCAGGCCTCGGGCTTATAGCTAATGGGTTACTGACTAACCCCTCCAGGCCTCGGGCTTATAGCTAATGGGTTACTGACTAACCCCTCCAGGCCTCGGGCTTATAGCTAATGGGTTACTAACTCACCTTCTACCATCAATGCCTCAGGGTTACTGACTCACCTTCTACCATCAATGCCTCAAGGTTACTGACTCACCCCTCCAGGCTTATAGCTAATGGGTTACTGACTCACCTTCTACCATCAATGCCTCATTGTTACTGACTCACCCCTCCAGGCTTATGGTTAAGGGGTTCCTGACTCACCCCTCCAGGCTTATGGCTAATGGGTTACTGACTCACCCCTCCAGGCCTTGGGCTTATAGCTAATGGGTTACTGACTCACCCCTCTAGGCCTCGGGCTTATGGCTAATGGGTTACTGACTCACCCCTCCAGGCCTCGGGCTTATGGCTAATGGGTTACTGACTCATCCCTCCAGGCCTCGGACTTATAGCTAATGGGTTACTGACTCACCCCTCCAGGCCTCGGGCTTATGGCTAATGGGTTACTGACTCACCCCTCCAGGCCTCGGGCTTATAGCTAATGGGTTACGGACTCACCTTCTACCATCAATGCCTCAGGGTTACTGACTCACGCCTCCAGGCCTCGGGCTTATAGCTAAGGGGTTACTGACTCACCCCTCCAGGCCTCGGGCTTATAGCTAATGGGTTACTGATTCACCCCTCCAGGCCTCGGGCTTATAGCTAATGGGTTACTGACTCACCTTCTACCATCAATGCCTCAGGGTTACTGACTAACCCCTCCAGGCTTATGGTTAATGGGTTACTGACTCACCCCTCCAGGCTTATGGCTAATAAGTTCCTGACTCACCCCTCCAGGCTCATGGCTAAGGGGTTACTGACTCACCCCTCCAGGCTTATAGCTAATGGGTTACTGACTCACCCCTCCAGGCCTCGGGCTTATAGCTAATGGGTTACTGACTAACCCCTCCAGGCCTCGGGCTTATAGCGAATGGGTTACTGACTAACCCCTCCAGGCCTCGGGCTTATAGCTAATGGGTTACTAACTCACCTTCTACCATCAATGCCTCAGGGTTACTGACTCACCCCTCCAGGCTTATGGTTAAGGGGTTCCTGACTCACCCCTCCAGGCTTATGGCTAAGGGGTTACTGACTCACCCCTCCAGGCTTATGGCTAAGGGGTTCCTGACTCACCCCTCCAGGCTTATAGCTAATGAGTTACTGACTCACCTTCTACCATCAATGCCTCAAGGTTACTGACTCACCCATCCAGGCTTATGGTTAAGGGGTTCCTGACTCACCCCTCCAGGCTTATGGCTAAGGGGTTACTGACTCACCCCTCCAGGCTTATGGCTAAGGGGTTACTGACTCACCCCTCCAGGCTTCTGGCTAAGGGGTTGTTGACTCCACTTTCTAACCTCCAGGCTTCAGGGTTCCTGGCTAAGGGGTTACTGACTCACCCCTCCAGGCTTATGGCTAAGGGGTTACTGACTCACCCCTCCAGGCTTCTGGCTAAGGGGTTACTGACTCACCCCTCCAGGCTTCTGGCTAAGGAGTTGTTGACTCCACTTTCTACCCTCCAGGTTTCAGGGTTCCTGACTCCCCTTCAGGGTTATTGCTTATGGGTTACTGACTCCCCTTCTACCCTCCAGGTTTCAGGGTTCCTGACTCCCCTTCAGGGTTATTGCTAATGGGTTCCTGACTCCCCTTCTACCCTCCAGGCTTCAGGGTTCCTGACTCCCCTTCTACCCTCCAGGCTTCAGGGTTACTGACTCCCCTTCTACCCTCCAGGCTTTAGGGTTCCTGACTCCCCTTCTACCCTCCATTTACATTTAACATTTAAGTCATTTAGCAGACACTCTTATTCAGAGCGACTTACAAATTGGTGCATTCACCTTATGACATCCAGTGGAACAGCCACTTTACAATAGTGCATCTACATTTTTAAAGGGGGGGGGGTGAGAAGGATTACATTATCCTATCCTAGGTATTCCTTAAAGAGGTGGGGTTTCAGGTGTCTCCGGAAGGTGGTGATTGAGTCCGCTGTCCTGGCGTCGTGAGGGAGTTTGTTCCACCGTTGGGGGGCCAGAGCAGCGAACAGTTTTGACTGGGCTGAGCGGGAGCTGTACTTCCTCAGTGGTAGGGAGGCGAGCAGGCCAGAGGTGGATGAACGCAGTGCCCTTGTTTGGGTGTAGGGCCTGATCAGAGCCTGGAGGTACTGAGGTGCCGTTCCCCTCACAGCTCCGTAGGCAAGCACCATGGTCTTGTAGCGGATGCGAGCTTCAACTGGAAGCCATTGGAGAGAACGGAGGAGTGGGGTGACGTGAGAGAACTTGGGAAGGTTGAACACCAGACGGGCTGCGGCGTTCTGGATGAGTTGAAGGGGTTTAATGGCACAGGCAGGGAGCCCAGCCAACAGCGAGTTGCAGTAATCCAGACGGGAGATGACAAGTGCCTGGATTAGGACCTGCACCGCTTCCTGTGTGAGGCAGGGTCGTACTCTGCGGATGTTGTAGAGCATGAACCTACAGGAACGGGCCACCGCCTTGATGTTGGTTGAGAACGACAGGGTGTTGTCCAGGATCACACCAAGGTTGTTAGCGCTCTGGGAGGAGGACACAATGGAGTTGTCAACCGTGATGGCGAGATCATGGAACGGGCAGTCCTTCCCCGGGAGGAAGAGCAGCTCCGTCTTGCCGAGGTTCAGCTTGAGGTGGTGATCCGTCATCCACACTGATATGTCTGCCAGACATGCAGAGATGCGATTTGCCACCTGGTCATCAGAAGGGGGAAAGGAGAAGATTAGTTGTGTGTCGTCTGCATAGCAATGATAGGAGACACCATGTGAGGTTATGACAGAGCCAAGTGACTTGGTGTATAGCGAGAATAGGAGAGGGCCTAGAACAGAGCCCTGGGGGACACCAGTGGTGAGAGCGCGTGGTGAGGAGACAGATTCTCGCCACGCCACCTGGTAGGAGCGACCTGTCATGTAGGACGCAATCCAAGCGTGGGCCGCGCCGGAGATGCCCAACTCGGAGAGGGTGGAGAGGAGGATCTGATGGTTCACAGTATCGAAGGCAGCAGATAGATCTAGAAGGATGAGAGCAGAGGAGAGAGAGTTAGCTTTAGCAGTGCGGAGCGCCTCCGTGATACAGAGGAGAGCAGTCTCAGTTGAATGACTAGTCTTGAAACCTGACTGATTTGGATCAAGAAGGTCATTCAGAGAGAGATAGTGGGAGAGCTGGCCAAGGACGGCACGTTCAAGAGTTTTGGAGAGAAAAGAAAGAAGGGATACTGGTCTGTAATTGTTGACATCGGAGGGATCGAGTGTAGGTTTTTTCAGAAGGGGTGCAACTCTCGCCCTCTTGAAGACGGAAGGGACGTAGCCAGCGGTCAGTGATGAGTTGATGAGCGAGGTGAGGTAAGGGAGAAGGTCTCCGGAAATGGTCTGGAGAAGAGGGGAGGGGATAGGGTCAAGCGGGCAGGTTGTTGGGCGGCCGGCCGTCACAAGACGCGAGATTTCATCTGGAGAGAGAGGGGAGAAAGAGGTCAGAGCACAGGGTAGGGCAGTGTGAGCAGAACCAGCGGTGTCGTTTGACTTAGCAAACGAGGATCGGATGTCGTCGACCTTCTTTTCAAAATGGTTGACGAAGTCGTCTGCAGAGAGGGAGGAGGGGGGAGGGGGAGGAGGATTCAGGAGGGAGGAGAAGGTGGCAAAGAGCTTCCTAGGGTTAGAGGCAGATGCTTGGAATTTAGCGTGGTAGAAAGTGGCTTTAGCAGCAGAGACAGAGGAGGAAAATGTAGAGAGGAGGGAGTGAAAGGATGCCAGGTCCGCAGGGGGCGAGTTTTCCTCCATTTCCGCTCGGCTGCCCGGAGCCCTGTTCTGTGAGCTCGCAATGAGTCATCGAGCCACGGAGCGGGAGGGGAGGACCGAGCCGGCCTGGAGGATAGGGGACATAGAGAGTCAAAGGATGCAGAGAGGGAGGAGAGGAGAGTTGAGGAGGCAGAATCAGGAGATAGGTTGGAGAAGGTTTGAGCGGAGGGAAGAGATGATAGGATGGAAGACGAGAGAGTAGCGGGGGAGAGAGAGCGAAGGTTGGGACGGCGCGATACCATCCGAGTAGGGGCAGTGTGGGAGGTGTTGGATGAGAGCGAGAGGGAAAAGGATACAAGGTAGTGGTCGGAGACTTGGAGGGGAGTTGCAGTGAGGTTAGTGGAAGAACAGCATCTAGTAAAGATGAGGTCGAGCGTATTGCCTGCCTTGTGAGTAGGGGGTGAAGGTGAGAGGGTGAGGTCAAAAGAGGAGAGGAGTGGAAAGAAGGAGGCAGAGAGGAATGAGTCAAAGGTAGATGTGGGGAGGTTAAAGTCGCCCAGAACTGTGAGAGGTGAGCCGTCCTCAGGAAAGGAGCTTATCAAGGCATCAAGCTCATTGATGAACTCTCCGAGGGAACCTGGAGGGCGATAAATGATAAGGATGTTAAGCTTGAAAGGGCTGGTAACTGTGACAGCATGGAATTCAAAGGAGGCGATAGACAGATGGGTAAGGGGAGAAAGAGAGAATGACCACTTGGGAGAGATGAGGATCCCGGTGCCACCACCCCGCTGACCAGAAGCTCTCGGGGTGTGCGATAACACGTGGGCGGACGAAGAGAGAGCAGTAGGAGTAGCAGTGTTGTCTGTGGTGATCCATGTTTCCGTTAGTGCCAAGAAGTCAAGGGACTGGAGGGAGGCATAGGCTGAGATGAACTCTGCCTTGTTGACCGCAGATCGGCAATTCCAGAGGCTACCGGAGACCTGGAACTCCACGTGGGTCGTGCGCGCTGGGACCACCAGATTAGGGTGGCCGCGGCCACGCGGTGTGGAGCGTTTGTATGGTCTGTGCAGAGAGGAGAGAACAGGGATAAACAGACACATAGTTAACAGGCTACAGAAGAGGCTACGCTAATGCAAAGGAGATTGGAATGACAAGTGGGCTACACGTCTCGAATGTTCAGAAAGTTAAGCTACGTAGCAAGAATCTTATTGACTAAAATGATTAAAATGATACAGTACTGCTGAAGTAGGCTAGCTGGCAGTGGGTGCGTTGTTGACACTACACTAATCAAGTCGTTCCGTTGAGTGTAATAGTTTCTACAGTGCTGCTATTCGGGGGCTAGCTGGCTAACTAGTAGTGTTGTTTACGTTACGTTGCGTTAAAAGAACGACAATAGCTGGCTAGTTAACCTAGAAAATCGCTCTAGACTACACAATTATCTTTGATACAAAGACGGCTATGTAGCTAGCTATGTAGCTAGCTACGATCAAACAAATCAAACAGTTGTACTGTAATGAAATGAAATGAAAATGTGATACTACCTGTGAATGCGACCGGGTTGTTGAGTTCTATTCAGAAGACGTTGGCTAGCGTTGGCTAGCTAGCAGAGTCTCCTACGTTAAGGATGACAAATAGCTGGCTAGCTAACCTCGGTAAATTAAGATAATCACTCTAAGACTACACACTCTAAACCTAAACAACACAATTATCTTGGAACGAAGATACGAAGACAGCAAAGACAGCTATGTAGCTAGCTAACACTACACTGATCAAGTCGTTCAGTTGAGTGTAATAGTTTCTCCAGTGCAGCTAATCAGTGGACGTTAGCTAGCTGGCTAGTGAAGACTACGTTAGGACGGCGAAATACGATAATTACGCAATTATCTTTGATACAAAGACGGCTATGTAGCTAGCTGAGAAGAAATTGCTAAGATTAGACAAATCAAACCGTTGTGCAATAATGAAATATAATGAAATGTAAAAAGTTGCGGGAGCGAAGCGCCGATGTGACCACTCGCTCCAAACCGGAACCGGAAGTGGTAGGGAGGCGAGCAGGCCAGAGGTGGATGAACGCAGTGCCCTGACTCAGTGCCCTCCAGGCTTCAAGGTTCCTGACTCCCCTTCTACCCTCCAGGCTTCAGGGTTACTGACTCCCCTTCTACCCTCCAGGTTTCAGGGTTACTGACTCCACTTCTACCCTCCAGGCTTCAGGGTTACTGACTCCCCTTCTACCCTCCAGGCTTCAGGGTTCCTGACTCCCCTTCTACCCTCCAGGCTTTCGGGTCACTGACTCCCCTTCTACCCTCCATGCTTCAGGGTTCCTGACTCCCCTTCAGGGTTATTGCTAATGGGTTACTGACTCCCCTTCTACCCTCCAGGCTCCAGGGTTCCTGACTCCCCTTCTACCCTCCAGGCTTTCGGGTCACTGACTCCCCTTCCACCCTCCAGGCTTCAGGGTTCCTGACTCCCCTTCCACCCTCCAGGCTTTAGGGTTCCTGACTCCCCTTCAGGGTTATTGCTAATGGGTTACTGACTCCCCTTCTACCCTCCAGGCTCCAGGGTTCCTGACTCCCCTTCTACCCTCCAGGTTTCAGGGTTCCTGACTCCCCTTCTACCCTCCAGGCTTCAGGGTTCCTGACTCGCCTTCTACCCTCCAGGCTTCAGGGTTCCTGACTCCCCTTCTACCCTCCAGGCTTCAGGGTTCCTGACTCCCCTTCTACCCTCCAGGCTTCAGGGTTCCTGACTCCCCTTCTACCCTCCAGGCTTCAGGGTTCCTGACTCCCCTTCTACCCTCCAGGCTTCAGGGTTACTGACTCCCCTTCTACCCTCCAGGCTTCAGGGTTACTGACTCCCCTTCTACCCTCCAGGCTTCAGGGTTACTGACTCCCCTTCTACCCTCCAGGCTTCAGGGTTCCTGACTCCCCTTCTACCCTCCAGGCTTCAGGGTTACTGACTCCCCTTCTACCCTCCAGGCTTCAGGGTTACTGACTCCCCTTCTACCCTCCAGGCTTCAGGGTTCCTGACTCCCCTTCTACCCTCCAGGCTTCAGGGTTCCTGACTCCCCTTCTACCCTCCAGGCTTCAGGGTTCCTGACTCCCCTTCTACCCTCCAGGCTTCAGGGTTCCTGACTCCCCTTCTACCCTCCAGGCTTTAGGGTTCCTTACTCCCCTTCTACCCTCCAGGCTTCAGGGTTCCTGACTCCCCTTCTACCCTCCAGGCTTCAGGGTTACTGACTCCCCTTCTACCCTCCAGGCTTCAGGGTTCCTGACTCCCCTTCTACCCTCCAGGCTTCAGGGTTACTGACTCCCCTTCTACCCTCCAGGCTTCAGGGTTCCTGACTCCCCTTCTACCCTCCAGGCTTCCGGGTCCCTGACTCCCCTTCTACCCTCCAGGCTTCAGGGTTCCTGACTCCCCTTCTACCCTCCAGGCTTCAGGGTTCCTGACTCCACTTCCATATGGCTTAAACCATATGACACAACTAATTATTGAATCCTTATGGCTCAAACAGCACAGGAAATAAATCATCAACATGTATTGATCACATGTTTACTAATGCTGCATGTATTTCCTTTAAAGCAGTATCCAAATCCATAGGATGTAATGATCACAAAATAATAGCCCATATCTAGGAGAACCAAAGTTCCAAAGGCTTGGCCTAATATAGTGTATAAGAAGTCATACAATACGTTTTGTAGTGATTCATATGTTGATGATGTGCTTCTACACCTGCATTGCTTGCTGTTTGGGGTTTTAGGCTGGGTTTCTGTACAGCACTTTGAGATATCAGCTGATGTACGAAGGGCTATATAAATACATTTGATTTGATTTGATGTAAAGAATATTTGCTGGTCTGTGGTGTGTAATGAGGAGCAACCAGACGCTGCACTTGGCACATTTATGAAACTATTTATTCCAGTTACTAATAAGCACACACCCATTATAATCAATCCTCTGGTTGTTTTTAAAATATATAATCGATCAAATTCATCCGGGATTGTAGCTTCTTCAATAGGAGAGAGAGAGAGAAATGTCGCTCCAAGCTGTTGCGCATGCAAAACGCTGCCATACAATGACGCGATGTGATCTTTCTCGCTAATTTTTCAAAATAAAAGTCTGAAACTATGTCTAAAGACTGTTCACACCATGGGGAAGCCATAGGAAAAGGAATATGATTGATATCCCTTTAAATGGAGCGAAGGCAGGCTATGGAAAACCTTCAGGAAAAACAACACTTCCGGTTTGGATTTTCCTCAGGTTTTCGCCTGCAATATCAGTTTTGTTATACTCACAGATAATATTTTGACAGTTTTGGAAACTTCTATCCCGATCTGACAATTATATGCATATTCTGGATTCTAGGCCTGATAAATAGACAGTTTCATTTGGGTATGTTTTTCATCCAAACATCAAAATACTTCCCCCTACACTCAAGAGGATAAATCCTCCCTAACCAGGACGACGCTAGGCCAAGTGTGCGTTGCCCCACAGACCTCCCGGCCACGACAGTGCCTGGGTGCGAACCCAGAGACTCTGGTGGCACAGCTAGCGCTGCAATGCAGTGCCCTAGACCACTGTGCCTCCCAGGAGGCCCTTATTATAGACAGACTTCTCCCCATCTTCGCTATTACTGCATCAATATGTTTTGACTATAACAGTTTACAATCTAGTGTTACTCCAAGCAGTTTAGAAATCTCAACTTGCTCAATTTCCACATTATTTATTACCAGATTTAGTTGTGGTTTAGGGTTTAGTGAGTGTTTTGCTCCAAATACAATACTTTTAGTGTTAGAAATATTTATTCCTTGCCACCCACTCTGAAACTAACTGCAGCTCTTTGTTGAGAGTTGCAGTCATTTCAGTCACTGTAGCAGCTGACAACGTATATAGTGTTGAGTCATCCGCATACATAGAAACTCTGGCCTTACTCAAAGTCAGTGGCATGTTGTTAGAAAAAATTGGTAAGTGCAAGGGGCCTAAACAGTCACCCTGGGGAGTTCCAAATTCTAATTGGACTATAGGCTTCCATTAAAGAACACCCTCTGTGTTCTGTTAGACAAGTAACTCTTTGTCCACATTATAGCCATAACACACATGTTTTTCCAGCAGAAGACTATGATCAATAATGTCAAAGGCTGCACTGAAGTCCAACAAGACAGCCCCCACAATCATTTTATTATCAATTTCTCTCAGCCAAACATCAGTCATTTGTGTAAGTGCTGTACTTGTTGAGTGTCCTTCCCTGTAAGCATTCTGGAATTCTGTTGTCAATTTGAAACTCTAAAATAGCATTGTATCTGGTCAAACACAACTTTTTCCAGAGGTTTACTGAGGGTTAGTAACAGGCTGATTGGTTGGCCATTTGAGCCAGTAAAGGAGTCTTTACTATTCTCAGGTAGCGGAATGACTTTAGCTTTCCTCCAGGCCTGAGGGCACACACTCTCAAGTAGGCTTAAATGTAATATGTGGAAAATGGGATTGGCAATATCGTCTGCTATTATCCTCAGTAATTTTCTATGTAGATTGTCAGACCCTGGTGGCTTGTTATTGTTGATAGACAAAAAAAATCACCTCTTCCACACTGAATTTACAGAATTCAAAAGTACAATTCTTGTCTTTCATAATTTGTTCTGATATACTTGGATGTGTAGTGTCAGCGTTTGTTGCTGGCATCTCATCCCTAAGTTTGCTTATCTTGCCAAGGAAAAAGTAATTAAAGTAGTTTGCAATATCAGTGGTCTTTCTGATGAATGAGCCATCTAAATGAAGGAGCCGAGTTGGCTTTTTTTCCCCCAAATTTAATTTAAGGTGCCCCAATTTTTTATGTAATTTAACTTTGTTTCATAGTGTAGTTTATTTTTCTTTAGTTTAGTCACATGATTTCTTAATTTGCAGTACGTTGGCCAATCAGTTGGGCTACCAGACTTAATTGCCATACTTTTTGCCTCATCCCTCTCAACCATACAGTTTTTCAATTCCACATCAATCGAAGGGAATTTAAGAGTTTTTATTTTCTTACACTATCATCAAGGCAGGTCCTACAGGCTCTAGTTTTGTCGCACCTTGACTACTGTTCAGTCATGTGGTCAGGTGCCACAAAAAAGGACTTAGGAAAATTGCAATTGGCTCAAATCAAAACGTATTTGTCACATACACATGGTTATCAGATGTTAATGCGAGTGTAGAGAAATTCTTGTGCTTCTGGTTCCGAACATGCAGTAATATCTAACAAGTAATCTAACCAAACAATTTCATAACAACTACCTTATACACACAAGTGTAAAGGAACGAAAAATAATATGTACATACAAATATATGAATAAGTGATGGCCGAACGGCAAAGGCAAGAGGCAGTAGATGGTATAGAGTACAGTATATACATATGAGATGAGTAATGTAGGGTATGTAAACAAGATGCAGTAGATGGTATAGAGTACAGTATATACATATGAGATGAGTAATGTAGGGTATGTAAACAAGATGCAGTAGATGGTATAGAGTACAGTATATACATATGAGATGAGTAATGTAGGGTATGTAAACAAGATGCAGTAGATGGTATAGAGTACAGTATATACATATGAGATGAGTAATGTAGGGTATGTAAACAAGATGCAGTAGATGGTATAGAGTACAGTATATACATATGAGATGAGTAATGTAGGGTATGTAAACAAGATGCAGTAGATGGTATAGAGTACAGTATATACATATGAGATGAGTAATGTAGGGTATGCAAACAAGATGCAGTAGATGGTATAGAGTACAGTATATACATATGAGATGAGTAATGTAGGGTATGTAAACAAGATGCAGTAGATGGTATACAGTACAGTATATACATATGAGATGAGTAATGTAGGGTATGTAAACAAGATGCAGTAGATGGTATAGAGTACAGTATATACATATGAGATGAGTAATGTAGGGTATGTAAACAAGATGCAGTAGATGGTATAGAGTACAGTATATACATATGAGATGAGTAATGTAGGGTATGTAAACAAGATGCAGTAGATGGTATAGAGTACAGTATATACATATGAGATGTAATGTAGGGTATGTAAACAAGATGCAGTAGATGGTATACAGTACAGTATTTACATATGAGATGAGTAATGTAGGGTATGTAAACAAGATGCAGTAGATGGTATACAGTACAGTATTTACATATGAGATGAGTAATGTAGGGTATGTAAACAAGATGCAGTAGATGGTATAGAGTACAGTATATACATATGAGATGAGTAATGTAGGGTATGTAAACAAGATGCAGTAGATGGTATAGAGTACAGTATATACATATGAGATGAGTAATGTAGGGTATGTAAACAAGATGCAGTAGATGGTATAGAGTACAGTATATACATATGAGATGAGTAATGTAGGGTATGTAAACAAGATGCAGTAGATGGTATACAGTACAGTATATACATATGAGATGAGTAATGTAGGGTATGTAAACATTATATAAAGTGGCATTGTTTCAAGTGGCTAGTGATACATTTATTACATCAATTTGTCCATTATTAAAGTGGCTGGAGCTGAGTCAGTATGTTGGCAGCAGCCACTCAATGACAGTGATGGCTGTTTAACAGTCTGATGGCCTTGAGATAGAAGCTGCTGTTCAGTCTCTCGGTCCCCGCTTTGATGCAGCTGTACTGACCTCGCCTTCTGGAGGATAGCGGGGTGAACAGGCAGTGGTTCGGGTGGTTGTTGTCCTTGATGATCTTTTTGGTTTTTCTGTTAAATTGGGTGGTGTAGGTGTCCTGGAGGGCAGGTAGTTTGCCCCCTGTGATGCGTGGCGCAGACATCACTACCCTCTGGAGAGCCTTACGGTTGTGGGCGGAGCAGTTGCCGTACCAGGCAGTGATCTGTAAAATTTTGTGAGTGTTTTTGGTGACAAGACAAATTTCTTCAGCCTCCTGAGGTTGAAGAGACGCTGCTGCGCCTTCTTCACGATGCTGTCTGTGTGGGTGGACCAATTCAGTTTGTCTGTGATGTGTACGCCGAGGAACTTAAAACTTACTACCCTCTCCACTACTGTTCCATCGATGTGGATAGGGGGGTGTTCCCTCTACTGTTTCCTGAAGTCCACAATCATCTCCTTAGTTTTGTTGACGTTGAGTGTGAGGTTATTTTCCTGACACCACACTCCAAGGGCCCTCACCTCCTCCCTGTATTGTCAGTGGCACTGTATTGTCCTCAAAGCGGGAAAAAAGTTATTTTGTCTGCCTGGGAGCAAGACATCCTGGTCCGTGACGGTGCTGGTTTTCTTTTTGTAATCCGTGATTGACTGTAGACCCTGCCACATACCTCTTGTGTCTGAGCCGTTGAATTGAGATTCTACTTTGTCTCTATACTGACGCTTAGCTTGTTTGATTGCCTTGCGGAGGGAATAGTTACACAGTTTGTATTCGGCCATGTTTCCAGTCACCTTTCCCTGATTAAAAGCAATGGTTTGCGCTTTCAGTTTCACGCGAATGCTGCCATCATGTTTTAATCGTTGCTACGGGAACGACATCTTCAACGCACGTTCTAATGAACTCGCACACCGAATCAGCGTATTCGTCAATGTTGTCATCTGACGCAATACGGAACATATCCCAGTCCACGTGATGGAAGCAGTCTTGGAGTGTGGAATCAGCTTGGTCGGACCAGTGTTGGACAGACCTCAGCGCGGGAGCTTCTTGTTTTAGTTTCTGTCTGTAGGCAGGGATCAACAAAATGGAGTCGTGGTCAGCTTTTCCGAAAGGAGGGCGGGGCAGGGCCTTATATGCGTCGCGGAAGTTGGAATAGCAATGATCCAAGGTTTTTCCAGCCCTGGTTGCGTAATCGATATGCTGATAAAATTTAGGGAGTCTTGTTTTCAGATTAGCCTTGTTAAAATCCCCAGCTACAATGAATGCAGCCTCCGGATATATGGATTCCAGTTTGCAAAGAGTCAAATAAAGTTCATTCAGAGCCATCGATGTGTCTGCTTGGGGGGAAATATATATGGCTGTGATTATAATCGAAGAGAATTCCCTTGGTAGATAATGCGGTCTACATTTGATTGTGAGGAATTCTAAATCAGGTGAACAGAAGGACTTGAGTTCCTGTATGTTGTTTTGGCCACACCACGTCACGTTAACCATAAAGCATACGCCCCCGCCCCTCTTCTTACCAGAAAGATGTTTGTTTCTGTCGGCGCGATGCATGGAGAAACCAGCTGGCTGCACCGTCTCCGATAGCGTCTCTCCAGTGAGCCATGTTTCCGTGAAGCAAAGAACATTACAGTCTCTGATGTCCCTCTGGAATGCTACCCTTGCTCGGATTTCATCAACCTTGTTGTCAAGAGACTGGACATTGGCGAGGAGAATGCTAGGGAGTGGTGCACGATGTGCCCGTCTCCAGAGTCTGGCCAGAAGACAGCTTAGTTTTCCCCTTTTTCAAAGTCGTTTTTTGGGGTGGCCAGCTGGATTCCATTCCGTTGTCCTGGGTGAAAGGCAGAACACAGGGTCCGCTTCGCGAAAGTCATATTCTTGGTTGTACTGATGGTGAGTTGACGCTGCTCTTATTATGTTCAGTAGTTCTTCTCGACTGTATGTCATGAAACCTAAGATGACCTGGGGTACCAAAGTAAGAAATATCACGTAAAAAAACAAAAAACGGCATAGTTTCCTAGGAACGCGAAGCGAGGCGGCCATCTCTGTCGGCGCCGGAAGTCTGTGATAGGTGGCTGCTCCCTCTGTGATAGGTGGCTGCTCCCTCTGTGATAGGTGGCTGCTCCCTCTGTGATAAGTGGCTGCTCCCTCTGTGATAAGTGGCTGCTCCCTCTGCTGTTTCCTGAAGTCCATGATCATCTCTTTTGTTTTGTTGACGTTGAGTGTGAGGTCATGTTCCTGACACCACACTCCGAGGGCCCTCACCTCCTCCCTGTCGGCCGTCTCGTCAGTGTTGGTAATCAAGCCTACCACTGTAGTGTCGTCTGCAAACTTGATTATTGAGTTGGAGGTGTGCATGGCCACGCAGTCATGGGAGAACAGGGAGTACAGGAGAGGGCTGAGAACGCACCCTTGTGGGGCCCCAGTGTTGAGGATCAGCGGGGTGGAGATGTTGTTACCTACCCTCACCACCTGGGGGCGGTCCGTCAGGAAGTCCAGGACCCAGTTGCACAGGGTGGGGTCAAGACCCAGGGTTTCGAGCTTAATGACGAGTTTGGAGGGTACATTGGTGTTAAATGCTGAGCTGTAGTCGATGAACAGCATTCTTACATAGGTATTCCTATTGTTCGGATGGGTTAAGGCAGTGTGCAGTGTGAATGCGATTGCATCATCTGTGGACCTATTGGGGCGGTAAGCAAATTGGAGTGGATCTAGGGTGTCAGGTAGGGTGGAGGTGATATGGTCCTTGACTAGTGTCTCAAAGCACTTCATGATGACAGAAGTGAGTGCTACGGGGCGGTAGTCGTTTAGCTCAGTTACCTTAGCTTTCTTGTGAACAGGAACAATGGTGGCCCTCTGAAGCATGTGGGAACAGCAGACTGGGATAAGGATTGATTGAATATGTCCATAAACACACCAGTCAGCTGGTCTGCGCATGCTCTGAGGACGTGGCTGGGGATGCCATCTGGGCCTGCAGCCTTGCGAGGGTTAACATGTTTAAATGTTTTACTCACGTTGGTTACAGTGAAGGAGAGCCCGCAGGTTTTGGTAGCGGGCCGTGTCACTGGTACTGTTTTGTCCTCAAGCGAGCAAAGAATTTGTTTAGTTTGTCTGGGATCAAGACATCGCTGTCTGCGACGGGGCTGGTTTTTCCGTAATTAACTGTAGACCCTGCCACATACCTCTCGTGTCTGAGCCGCTGAATTGCAACTCTACTTTGTCTCTATACTGACGCTTAGCTTGTTTGATTACCTTGCGTAGGGAATAGCTTCACTGTTTGTATTCGGTCAGATTTCCGGTCACCTTGCTATGATTAAAAGCAGTGGTTCGCGCTTTCAGTTTTGAATGCTGCCATCAATCCACGGTTTCTGGTTGGGGAATGTTTTAATAGGCGCTGTGGGTACAACATCACCGATGCACTTGCTAATAAACTCGCTCACCGAATCAGCGTATTCATCAATGTTGTTGTTCGACGCTATGCGGAACATATCCCAGTCCACGTGATCGAAGCAATCTTGAAGAGTGGAATCCAACATTGAACAGACCTGAGTGCGGGTGCTTCCTGTTTTAGTTTCTGTCTATAGGCTGGAAGAAACAAAATGGAGTCGTGGTCAGCTTTTCCGAAAGGAGTGCGGGGGAGGGCCTTATATGCGTCGTGGAAGTTAGAATAACAATGATCCAGGGTTTTGTCAGCCCGGGTCGCACAATCGATATGCTGATAAAATTTAGGGAGCCTTGTTTTCAGATTAGCCATGTTAAAATTCCCAGCTACAATAAATGCAACCTCAGGATAGGTGGCTGTACCGACGATAGCATGTCTCGAGTGAGCCATGTTTCTGTGAAACAAAGAACGTTACAGTCTCTGATGTCTCTCTGGAAGGCAACCCTTGCTCAGATTTTGTCTACCTTGTTGTCAAGAGTCTGGACATTGGCGAGTACTATACTCAGGAGCGGTGAGCGATGTGCACATCTACTGAGCCTGACCAGAAGACGCTCAGTCTGCCCTTTCTGCCGTTGTTTTGGGTCAGCTACTGGGATTAAACCTATTGTCCTGGGTGGTGCTCAAAACAGAGGATCCGCTTCGGGAAAGTCGCTTTCCTGGTCGTAATGTTGGTGAGTTGACGTTGCTCTTATATCCAATAGTTCCTCCCGACTGTATGTAATAAAACCTAACATTTCCCGGGGTAACAATGAAAGAAATATCACATAAAAACTACAAAATATTGCATAGTTTCCTAGGAACATGAAGCGAGATGGCCACCTCTGTCAGCGCCGGAATAGATGGCAGCACGGCTGGCCCTTGGCTGTACCCAGAGAGCTAATGTTAATAATATGCATGTCAATCTCTCCTGGCTGAAAGTGGAGGAGAGATTGGATTCATCACTAATTTTATTTATGAGAGGTATTGACATGTTGAATGCATCTAGCTGTCTGTTTGAACTACTGGCACACAGCTCGGACACCCATACATACCTCACAAGACATGCCACCAGAGGTCTGTCTAAACTACTGGCACACAGCTCGGACACCCATACATACCCCACAAGACATGCCACCAGAGGTCTGTCTAAACTACTGGCACACAGCTCGGACACCCATACATACCTCACAAGACATGCCACAAAGGTCTCTTCACAGTCCCCAAGTCCAGAACAGCCTATGGGAGTCACACAGTACTACATAGAGCCATGACTACATGGAACTCTATTCCACATCAGGTAACTGACGCAAGCAGTAAAATTTCATTTAAAAAGCAGATTAAAAAACATCTTATGGAACAGTGGGAATTGTGAAGCCACGCAAACATTGGCAAAGACACACACACACACACACACACACACACACACACACACACACACACACACACACACACACACACACACACACACACACACACACACACACACACGCACACGCACACGCACGCACTATACGTACACATGGATTAGTAATGTAGATATGAGGTAGTGGTGGAGTAGGGGCCCGAGGGCACACAGTGTGTTGTGAAGTCTGTGAATGTATTGTAATGTTTTAAAATTGTATAAATTGCCTTACTTTCGCTGGACCCCAATAACAGTAGGTGCTGCTTTGGCAGGAACTAATGGGGATCCATAATAAATACAAATACAAACAATATGATACAACTAGTGACTTAGTCCATATGGCTTAAACAATATGATACAACTAGTGACTTAGTCCATATGGCTTAAACAATATGATACAACTAGTGACTTAGTCCATATGGCTTAAACCATATGATACAACTAGTGACTTAGTCCATATGGCTTAAACATTATGATACAACTAGTGACTTAGTCCATATGGCTTAAACATTATGATACAACTAGTGACTTAGTCCATATGGCTTAAACATTGATACAACTAGTGACTTCGTCCATATGGCTTAAACCATATGATACAACTAGTGACTTAGTCCATGGCTTAAACCATATGATACAACTAGTGACTTAGTCCATGGCTTAAACCATATGATACAACTAGTGACTTAGTCCATATGGCTTAAACCATATGATACAACTGGAACACAATCCTTTTTAATGCTCATTCAAGATGCACTTAATCTCTTCCGTCTCCACACACCCGAGAGTACTGGATAGGCATAGCATAAATTTGAATGTATTTGATTTCTTAAAGGCCATGCTTCATATTACCTCTCCCCCAAACACAGCAATCATTGTATAAATATATATCAGTCCGATACAGTTTGTCACCTTTTTTTGTTGTTGCTATTTTCGGCATTGTAGATTAGATACATGATCGATTAAATACTGCCGCACACACACCATAAACACATTGTCCATGATTGACGTAGAAACAGGTGAATACTTTTGGAACTCTGAGCCATTTGACTGAAGGCTGTGTGTTGTTTCGTTTGACTGAAGGCTGTGTGTTGTTCTGTTTGACTGAAGGCTGTGTGTTGTTTCATTTGACTGAAGGCTGTGTGTTGTTTCGTTTGACTGAAGGCTGTGTGTTGTTCCATTTGACTGAAGGCTGTGTGTCGTTTCATTTGACTGAAGGCTGTGTGTCGTTTCGTTTGACTGAAGGCTGTGTGTTGTTTCATTTGACTGAAGGCTGTGTGTTGTTTCGTTTGACTGAAGGCTGTGTGTTGTTCCATTTGACTGAAGGCTGTGTGTTGTTTCATTTGACTGCCCGACCGCACCAGAAGGCACCAGTTGTTTCATTTGACTTTTAACCTAGAAGAAGACCGAGAGACGGGAGTAGGCAAGAAGGAATGAGGGGGAGACAGGAATGTCGAGTTGGATAGGAAAACATGGTAAACTACAGAGAGGGTGTCTTGTTAGCTAGCTAACAGCCTAGTTGGTTAGCTTGCTGTGTTTTACACTTAGCTAGCAAGATAATGAACTTACCCTCAATTATCATTAAACCATTATCTAGCTAGTTAGCTTAGGTACCTCAATATCTGTCAGATGTAACTTAAGCAGGATCATGACATGTGTCAGAAACAATGCATGTTGGATAGCTATCTCACATTAGCCAGATCATATTAGCAAGTTAACGCTTTGAGGTGAAACCTACTTACTGAATCAAGCAATAGAGTCACTACTTCTTGAATGAATAGGGTTATCATATACCTAGCTAGCTAGCTACATAGGTTAATCACCATATTTGTATCAGTTTTGGCTGCAATATCAGTCCTCAACAATCACAGGCATCTAGCTAAGCTAGCAGCTAATTACAGTCAAATAAGGAGCATGTTATCATGAGGGACATTGGGGCGGCAGGGTAGCTTAGTGGTTAGAGCGTTGGACTAGTAACCGGAAGTTCAAACCCTCGAGCTGACAAGGTACAAATCTGTCGTTCTGCCCCTGAACAGGCAGTTAACCCACTGTTCCCAGGCCGTCATTGAAAATAAGAATTTGTTCTTAACTGACTTGCCTGGTTAAATAAAGGTTAAAAAAATGAACAAGTCAAGGTAGCAAATGCTAGTGGGATGTGATTTCATAATAGTTTAGCTATGAATTCACATGGATGCCATGTCATTTGTGGTAGCCATTATCTCAAAAAATTGGCATGCATATTTGTTATCAGGTCTATTGTTGTCATTTCATGAAGTAGGCAAACTGATACATGGATCCTAAATATAGGTACCAATTTTATTTTGTTAATCTCTGCAGGTTTGTCATCTGATTTATTGGTGCCTGGTGGAGATAGATGGACTATTGGTGGAGATAGATGGACTATTGGTGGAGATAGATGGACTATTGGTGGAGATAGATGGACTATTGGTGGAGATAGATGGACTATTGGTGGAGATAGATGGACTATTGGTGGAGATAGATGGACTATTGGTGGAGATAGATGGACTATTGGTGGAGATAGATGGACTATTGGTGGAGATAGATGCACTATTGGTGGAGATAGATGGACTATTGGTGGAGATAGATGCACTATTGGTGGAGATAGATGGACTATTGGTGGAGATAGATGGACTATTGGTGGAGATAGATGGACTATTGGTGGAGATAGATTGGTGGAGATAGATGGACTATTGGTGGAGATAGATGGACTATTGGTGGAGATAGATGGACTATTGGTGGAGATAGATGGACTATTGGTGGAGATAGATGGACTATTGGTGGAGATAGATGGACTATTGGTGGAGATAGATGGACTATTGGTGGAGATAGATGGACTATTGGTGGAGATAGATGGACTATTGGTGGAGATAGATGGACTATTGGTGGAGATAGATGGACTATTGGTGGAGATAGATGGACTATTGGTGGAGATAGATGGACTATTGGTGGAGATAGATGGACTATTGGTGGAGATAGATGGACTATTGGTGGAGATAGATGGACTATTGGTGGAGATAGATGGACTATTGGTGGAGATAGATGCAACCAAACTATTGAGGCTGAACATTTCTCTGCATCCAGGTTGAGGCTTGTTACCAGCAGGAATGTGGAGCACTCTGTCAGTAAGTCATGGACATTTCTCTGCATCCAGGTTGAGGCTTGTTACTAGCAGGAATGTGGAGCACTCTGTCAGTAAGTCATGGACATTTCTCTGCATCCAGGTTGAGGCTTGTTACCAGCAGGAATGTGGAGCACTCTGTCAGTAAGTCATGGACATTTCTCTGCATCCAGGTTGAGGCTTGTTACCAGCAGGAATGTGGAGCACTCTGTCAGTAAGTCATGGACATTTCTCTGCATCCAGGTTGAGGCTTGTTACCAGCAGGAATGTGGAGCACTCTGTCAGTAAGTCATGGACATTTCTCTGCATCCAGGTTGAGGCTTGTTACCAGCAGGAATGTGGAGCACTCTGTCAGTAAGTCATGGACATTTCTCTGCATCCAGGTTGAGGCTTGTTACCAGCAGGAATGTGGAGCACTCTGTCAGTAAGTCATGGACATTTCTCTGCATCCAGGTTGAGGCTTGTTACCAGCAGGAATGTGGAGCACTCTGTCAGTAAGTCATGGACATTTCTCTGCATCCAGGTTGAGGCTTGTTACCAGCAGGAATGTGGAGCACTCTGTCAGTAAGTCATGGACATTTCTCTGCATCCAGGTTGAGGCTTGTTACCAGCAGGAATGTGGAGCACTCTGTCAGTAAGTCATGGACATTTCTCTGCATCCAGGTTGAGGCTTGTTACCAGCAGGAATGTGGAGCACTCTGTCAGTAAGTCATGGACATTTCTCTGCATCCAGGTTGAGGCTTGTTACCAGCAGGAATGTGGAGCACTCTGTCAGTAAGTCATGGACATTTCTCTGCATCCAGGTTGAGGCTTGTTACCAGCAGGAATGTGGAGCACTCTGTCAGTAAGTCATGGACATTTCTCTGCATCCAGGTTGAGGCTTGTTACCAGCAGGAATGTGGAGCACTCTGTCAGTAAGTCATGGACATTTCTCTGCATCCAGGTTGAGGCTTGTTACCAGCAGGAATGTGGAGCACTCTGTCAGTAAGTCATGGACATTTCTCTGCATCCAGGTTGAGGCTTGTTACCAGCAGGAATGTGGAGCACTCTGTCAGTAAGTCATGGACATTTCTCTGCATCCAGGTTGAGGCTTGTTACCAGCAGGAATGTGGAGCACTCTGTCAGTAAGTCATGGACATTTCTCTGCATCCAGGTTGAGGCTTGTTACCAGCAGGAATGTGGAGCACTCTGTCAGTAAGTCATGGACATTTTGGGCAACTTGTTTTTTTGTTGTTTTAAAATGATAATTATATCTGGCTTTATAATGGGAGCCTCGGGGATGAAAATGGTCCGGTGGGTTAGAAATGCCGATTTCTTTTCCCAGTCCACACCTGGTCATTATATTATTTTTTCCTTTACTTTGCATTATACACTTTCAAGAGCTAATACTCCACTCATATGAGGAGCAGAGACGCCCTATGCACCCTACATCTGTCTGCTCCTGGAGTAAAGGAGACGCCCTGTGCACCCTACATCTGTCTGCTCCTGGAGTAAAGGAGACGCCCTGTGCACCCTACATCTGTCTGCTCCTGGAGTAAAGGAGACGCCCTGTGCACCCTACATCTGTCTGCTCCTGGAGTAAAGCAGACGCCCTATGCACCCTACATCTGTCTGCTCCTGGAGTAAAGGAGACGCCCTATGCACCCTACATCTGTCTGCTCCTGGAGTAAAGGAGACGCCCTATGCACCCTACATCTGTCTGCTCCTGGAGTAAAGGAGACGCCCTATGCACCCTACATCTGTCTGCTCCTGGAGTAAAGGAGACGCCCTATGCACCCTACTTCTGTCTGCTCCTGGAGTAAAGGAGACGCCCTATGCACCCTACATCTGTCTGCTCCTGGAGTAAAGGAGACGCCCTATGCACCCTACTTCTGTCTGCTCCTGGAGTAAAGGAGACGCCCTATGCACCCTACTTCTGTCTTCTCCTGGAGTAAAGGAGACGCCCTATGCACCCTACATCTGTCTGCTCCTGGAGTAAAGGAGACGCCCTATGCACCCTACATCTGTCTGCTCCTGGAGTAAAGGAGACGCCCTATGCACCCTACATCTGTCTGCTCCTGGAGTAAAGGAGACGCCCTATGCACCCTACATCTGTCTGCTCCTGGAGTAAAGGAGACACCCTATGCACCCTACTTCTGTCTGCTCCTGGAGTAAAGGAGACGCCCTATGCACCCTACTTCTGTCTGCTCCTGGAGTAAAGGAGACGCCCTATGCACCCTACATCTGTCTGCTCCTGGAGTAAAGGAGACGCCCTATGCACCCTACATCTGTCTGCTCCTGGAGTAAAGGAGACGCCCAGCCAGAAGAGTTTAACATTTTGTAACGTTTTTTTTAGTTTTGAAATTCGGTAAGTCAGGGGGGGGTCTCTTTCAAGCACAATCACTACCTCTATCCGTCTATGTCCAGGTGCTACAGAGATAGAATATTCCTAGGACCTCCAGGGCCTTCTGACCAACTACCTGTTATCTCTTCAGAGAAAAAGTAAACTCCACTCGTAATAGTATACTTGATGTACTATGCAAACATACGGCAGTCTGCCTGTGTGATGACATAGCATATTATCCACGGCCAATGGTTGGATTGGATGTTTGCTGCATTCACTTCATGTCGGAAACTCTGACATTTCCAACTTCCTTACTCATTATAGAAAGATGATACCCGAGTTTCTCACTTGGGAAGTATTAGAATCAACCAATAGGAAGCTCTACACAAATAATTTACATTAATGTTAACTCGGAGGTCCAGAGTTTCCAGCATGACTTGAACGCGGCCTTACTGTACTCACTCCAAAACTCAGGCACTCTCCTCCCAAGTCTCCCAGACTTGTACAAAAATGAACAAGTCCCTCCCTCTGTCCCCAGGTGAGTCTGCTGGGCTATGGAACTCTAGAGCAGCACATTAACATACCTGTCACCCTGTCCGTCCCTCTGTCCCCAGGTGAGTCTGCTGGGCTATGGAACTCTAGAGCAGCACATTAACAAACCTGTCACCCTGTCCTTCCGTCTGTCTCCAGGTGAGTCTATTGGACTATGGAACTCTAGAGCAGCACATTAACATACCTGTCACCCTGTCCGTCCGTCTGTCCCCAGGTGAGTCTATTGGACTATGGAACTCTAGAGCAACACATCAACATACCTGTCACCCTGTCCGTCTGTCCCCAGGTGAGTCTATTGGACTATGGAACTCTAGAGCAGCACATCAACATACCTGTCACCCTGTCCGTCCGTCTGTCCCCAGGTGAGTCTACTGGGCTATGGAACTCTAGAGCAACACATCAACAAACCTGCCACCCTGTTGTCAGCTGTCTGTGTACTGTTCCCCGTGGAAGGATGCAAATATCAAGGCTTTCAATGCCACATTTTGGGGGATGACCAAATGCAATTAAGTTTTGTATGAACAAATCATTTTCAGTTTTTTTATTGTAAGATTACAAAACAATACATTTTTCATAGCATGTTGGTCTCCAAATTGTCTCTGACCTCTGTTGTAGCTAACATTTAAAGTTACATTTATGATTCAAAAGGTGTAAAAAAAAAGTCTAATCAAAGTCAAATCAAATCAAAGTCAAATGTCATTTGTCACATACACATGGTTAGCAGATGTTAATGCGAGTGTAGCAAAATGCAAGTCTCATGTCCAGGGTGAATAAACTTTAAACTTTATATAATGCTTACATACCCTACATTACTCATCTGATATGTATATACTGTACTCTATACCATCTACTGCCTCTTGCCTCTGCTGCACGGCCATCACTCATTCATATATTTATATGTACATATTCTTATTCATCCCTTTACACTTGTGTGTTTAAGGTAGGTGTTAGGTTACTTGTTAGATATCACTGCACTGTCGGAACAAGAAACACAAGCATTTCGCTACACTTGCATTAACATCTGCTAACCATGTGCATGTGACCAATAACATTTGATTTGAATAAATGTTTATTCATGAGTGTACAAAACATTAAGACCACCTTCCCAATACAGACTAAGTGAATATAAGTCAGTGCTTGGCTCAGTTTGTCTGAATGTTAATACATGTTGACAGGATGGCGACGAGACAGAGTGTTGCTGTACTCCCAGGTAAGGCTGTTGCTTCCGGGTATCACTAAAGGCCCCAGTATTCAGACAGAAGACGTGTGTCATCATAATAATAATAATAATAATATGCCATTTAGCAGACGCTTTTAGCCAAAGCGACTTACAGTCATGTGTGCATACATTCTATGTATGGGTGGTCCCGGGAATTGAACCCACTACCCTGGCGTTACAAGCACCATGCTCTACCAACTGAGCTACAGAAGGACTCATCCAAGTCATTAGTAACTATGACAACAATTACATGATGTACCTTGCGTCACTAAGCAATGTTCACTGCACATGTCGCTGGAAAAAAAATGTAACACCGTTAGTGTCATTGATATATATATATATTGGAAATTCAGAAACAATATTCAGTTCATAAGCATTGACCGTAATACCTCTAGGGTCCCAGTGGTGAAACAACTGCTGTGCAAGGTATTGGGCAACAGCTTTCTACCTGGGCCCGTATTTACAAAATCGACCTTCAGAGTAGGATCTATTTTTCTTGCCATCTTTCTCAGTCACCAAAGCATCAATATATACAGGCAGGGGAATTAAGTAGTTTGGCAAAACGTGTTCAATAGTCTTTAAAATATAGATAGCAAATACCTGTGTATAGTTGTTATTTTCTAGAAGCCTAGCTACAGTCCACTTAGCTGAAACTCTGAGACTGATGGTAGGAATTAGGTGGCTAACGTTAGCTAGCCTTCCCCCAGCAGTTTCAATCTAGCTACAACAGCTTGCTAATGACATTTTATAAAATCAGATGAATAACTAGCAAAAATATTTGTTTTCCCCTTGCATCTAAAGCTGCCTGATTACAACTTGCCAGTTGCTCGTGAAGTAGGATGAATAGGTCAACAGCCAGCTAGCAATGCCCAAGGTCAGGCCTTTAACCACAACTAATAATGTAGACATACCCTGCATTCGGAACGTTTTCAGACCCTTTCACTTTTTACACATTTTCATTACGTTGCAGCTTTATTCAAAAAGGAATTAAATAGACGAAAATAAATCCTCATCAATCTACACACACTACCCCAAAATGACAAAGCAAAAAAAAACAGTTTTTTTTTAAATGTTTGCTAATTTATAAAAAATGAAAGACAGAAATAGTTTATTTACATCAGTATTCAGACTCTTTGCTATGAGACTTGAAATTGAGCTCAGGTACATCCTGTTTCCATTGATCATCCTTGAGATGTTTCTACAACTTGTGGTAAATTCAATTGATTGGACATGACTTGGAAAGGAACACATTTGTCTATATAAAGGTCCTGCAGATGACAGTGCATGTCAGAGAAAAAAAAACAAGCAATGAGGTAAAACGAACTGTCCGTAGAGCGCCGAGACATGATTGTGTTGAGGCACAGATCTGGGGAAGGGTACCAAAACATTTCTGCAGCATTGAAGGTCCCCAAGAACACAGTGGCCTCCATCATTCTTAAATGGAAGAAGTTGGAACCACCAAGACTCTTCCTAGAGCTGGCTGCCCGGCCAAACTGAGCAATCGGGGGAGAAGGGCTTTGGTCAGGGAGATGACCAAGAACCCGATGGTCACTCTGAGCTCCAGAGTTCCTCTGTGGAGATGGGAGAACCTTCCAGAAGGACAGTTCTGCAGCACTCAACTAATCAGGCCTTTATGGTAGAGTGGCTAGATGGAAGCCACTCCTCAGTAAAAGGCACATGACAGCTCACTTGGAGTTTGCCAAAAGTCTCCTAAAGACTCTCAGACCATGATAAACAAGATTCTCTGGTCTGATGAAACCAAGATTGAACTCTTTGGCCTGAATGCCAAGTCTGGAGGAAACCTGGCACCATCCCTACGGTGAAGCATGATGGTGGCAGTATCATGCTGTGGGGATGCTATTCAGAGGCAGGGCCTGGGTGACTAGTCAGGATCAAGGGAAAGATGAACGGAGCAAAGTACAGAGAGATCCTTGATGAAAAGCTGCTCCAGAGCACTCAGGACCTCAGACTGGGGCGAAGGTTCACCTTCCAACAGGACAACAACCCTAAGCACACAGCCAAGACAACTCAGGAGTGGCTTCGGGACAAGTCTCTGAATATCCTTGAGTGGCCCAGCCAGAGCCCGGACTTGAACACGATCGAACATCTCTGGAGAGACCGAAAATAGCAGCGACGCTCCCCATCCAACCTGATAGAGCTTGAGAGGATCTGCAGAGAAGAATGGGAGAAACTCCCCAAATACAGGTGTGCCAAGTTTGTATCGTCATACCCAATAAGACTCGAGGCTGTAATCGCTGCCAAAAGTGCTTCAACAAAGTACAGAGGAAAGGGTCTGAATACTTATGGAAATGTCATATTTACATTTTTTTATAAAGATTTGCAAAAATGTCTAAAAAACAGTTTTTACATTGGCTATAACGTAACAACATGTGGAAAAAGTCAAGGGGAGATAATATATGTATAAGAGATAATCACCTTCAAGAAAATAATTTTGGTTTCATTCCACTACTTCAGACTGAGGAGTTATAGCTACTTGTTTGTAGAACTGGTTTCTTCTTCAGCTGTCCCAAGTCATCTCCAGAGTCTTCACCTGAACAAACGTCACTGGCAAAATCATAGGCTCCGTCACACACTACCGGGAGCGTTGTTTACTGACGGGTTGCCATCTACAAGGGGTTTAAATTATATTTTGGAAAATGCTTCTTCCAACATGGCCTTTTAAGCGTTCATCAGTCCAATAGCATTTTCCCAAGGTGAAAAAAAGCCTCAAAATTTGTTAAACGTCTCTGTATCACACAACGAGCAGACACAACTTCCACCTTAACAACAACAACTGAAGTCCCCTACTCTCCCTCTGTTTGCCTGTGTACTTCTCCTTGTTAGGGTTCCATTAAGATTAAGGGAAAGAGTGTATCATAAACTGGTACCACGCCCTGGGGCACCAGCACAGCACAGCGCCTGCCTGCACAGCAACGTACAGAGCAGGATAATCTCCTATCAGTGTGGTATGTGCTAGTTTGGCTTAAGAGATAGGACAGTTTTATAAGCAGCTCCTTAGGTTATTATGAAGATTTACATACTCAAGATGATAAACTCATTCTGGCACCTGTGTAATTTACTAATGACACAATTTTTTTTTTGCCTGAACTGGCTTTGAAGGAAGAGAGGAAGAGGGGAATGAGAAGGGGGAGAGAGTGAGAATTCCAAAGCATTAGAGAAACAGTGCAGATATACCATCTTGACATTGAGGCGGAGTAGCATGCAGAGCTCCGGTGCAGCTGCCTGTGTTTTAACAGGAATTTTTTTGCATTTTAATTAGGCTGGGGTCACTTTCCGTTTTTTTATTTGCAAATATCACAGAAGAGCCCGGAGAAAGGGAGAGAAGGGGAGATTTAATTAAGGGGAGTTGATGAAAGCACAGAGCCTCTCGTCTTGTTTTGCCGTCTCTTCCACTAATGTTTCCTCTGTGATGTCACCACATAATATCCCGTTGACAGCCAGCTCTGGAAAGGAGGTGGGTCTGGGGAGGAACTGCTGGCGGCGAGGTGATGGGCTATTCAATAACTTGGATTCATACTCACATGTATAGCCGAGAATGTTTTCAACACCAGTTAGGGGCTTTTTACATCGCTTTTTTATTTATTTTTATATTCATTTTTATGTCTGAATGGTGTTTTTTGGTAAAAATGGTAAAAAAGTCAATGAGAAGATGCTCCAAATGAAGAGATTGCTGACAGCCAGTGAGATATGATATGGTGAAGGTGTTGTGTTGACAACGTCAGCAATTACTGAGTAATGCCACGTTATGTAGAATACGCTGGGGCTCCATTCCGCTCCACCTCCGCGATAATCCTCACAGCCTCTCTCTCTCTGTCCTTTATCACAATCTGTCAACCACACTCATTATCAGTCCTTATCTCCCTTTTGATTGAACATTTGCCAGATGGAAACCTCGCTATCAAAAGATAATAATGATGTTTCCAAGGAAATTAAGACTTTATAGAAAAATTTAGGCCCGGGAAGAAAGAAAAAAAAAGAAGGAATATCAGGATACATGAGAGCATCTGTGGATCGTTTGATGATCATCTGTAAAAGGTGATGCTGAGAGCCATTGGATATAGAGATAAATGAGTGGGCTGCACTAGAGACACTGGAGTTAAGAGGGGTTGGCTTATATACATCAATCCACTATAGATACAGTCTAACTTTCGTATGGAGAAATAACCCTCTGTTATGCACACAGAGAGATCTGACATTCAATCAAGTTTACTTAAACTCATTTTCAAAATCCTATCCCGGAAATGGTTATATTGAGAGTAAAAATGTTCTACCTTTAAAGTGAGTTGTTGGCTCATAGGCAGCTACATCAATGTACAGTAGGAGTGTTTCCACCTTTAAACAAAGATCAAACACACGAGCTGTACGTATTAAGTTTGGCGCTGTGTGTAATTTAGCCATATTTGTTCAGTTAACTTGGAATAGCCACTCAGTTTGGCTCTGCGCTAGCTCGTTAGAAGCTTTGTTCCCACAATGCACTGTGATACAGACTGTATAATTACATCCTAGTTTGATGTGGACATGCTACTGTACTCATTGTCACAAGTTGGATGGTGCTTGGGCCTTAATTAAAATAAGTTTCACACGTTCACATCACTTCTGTGTCAGCAGCCAGCTAGCATTTGTTGAAAACACTTCCTTGGCAGCTTCACTTCTATTTCAAATCTGATTAAAAAAAATACAACACAAACAAAAAGAGAGAATGAAGGTTAGAAAAAGAGAACGAAAACAGAAAACAGTCTTAGTTAGATGTAGACTAATCACCATCGTCAGAGAACGGTTGACTGAGATGCCGGTTGTAGTTGTTCCTTGTCTTTAAATAATGCATTGAATTAAAAGGAATTGTGCCTGGGAGGCAGCACTTCTCTCTCTCTCTCTCTCTCTCTCTCTCTCTCTCTCTCTCTCTCTCTCTCTCTCTCTCTCTCTCTCTCTCTCTCTCTCTCTCTCTCTCTCTCTCTCTCTCTCTCTCTCTCTCTCTCTCTCTCTCTCTCTCTCTCTCTCTCTCTCTCTCTCTCTCTCTCTCTCTCTCTCTCTCTCTCTCTCTCTCTCTCTCTCTCTCTCTCTCTCTCTCAGCATTTATTTAAATGAATCAGGGTCAGGCTTGTCAGCGCCAGATTAGACTCTGCTTGTCCAATAACATGCTCAGTGTTGGGGAAATTATTCAAACATCACGTCTCGACCCCACTCCCTGACCCAACGGCACTTCTGACAAAGAGAGGGGAATCAGTGTTGAAATTGAGGGGACAGTGTTGGGGAAATTATTCAAACATCACGGGGACGGCACTTCTGGGGGGTATGAGGGGACTGGGGTGACCTGTGTTACATGGGGGTGCTGTGTGAAGGTATAGGAAGAGGTGACGTGATTACAGGAAGTGATTGTGTTCTAAATGTAGGGTCTTGGCCTGTCAGGGTTGAGGCCATGCACCCTTACTGTGTTTTCACAGACTATGTGTGAATCCCAAATGGCAACCGATATTGTGCACTACTTTAGACCAGAGCCCTATTCCCTATATAGTACACTACTTTAGACCAGAGCCCTATTCCCTATATAGTGCACTACTTTAGACCAGAGCCCTATTAAACATATATATAGTGCACTACTTTAGACCAGAGCCCTATTCCCAGTATAGTGCACTACTTTAGACCAGAGCCCTATTCCCTATATAGTACACTACTTTAGACCAGAGCCCTATTCCCTATATAGTGCACTACTTTAGACCAGAGCCCTATTCCCTATATAGTGCACTACTTTTGACCAGAGCCCTATTCCCTATATAGTGCACTACTTTAGACCAGAGCCCTATTCCCTATATAGTGCACTACTTTAGACCAGAGCCCTATTCCCTATATAGTGCACTACTTTAGACCAGGACCCCTAAGATTGAATAGGGAGTCATTTGGGATGCAGGCTAATACACTCTCACTATAAAACACTGTTCCCGTTAGCCTTGTAAACATATATATAATATATATATGCCATTTAGCAGACGCTTTTATCCAAAGCAACTTACAGTCATGTGTGCATACATTCTACGTATGGGTGGTCTGGGGATCGAACCCACTACCCTGGCGTTACAAGCGCCATGCTCTACCAACTGAGCTACAGAAGGACCAGATGCATGATACTGTACGTTTCGATTGCTCTGGTTTTTAGCATGTTGTGTTGACAGATGACGGTTTTATACTATCAAATGTCGAGCATGAATAAAAATACAAAGTACAAAGATCACCAATTACAATACAACCTATGTCATGACTCACATCCATGTCAAGAGTATTCTATTATGTCAAGAGTCAGTGGCGAACAACGTCGTTTCTAACATTAATTGAATTCTCTAACAAGGACATAATAGACTTGTCTGCGCCTAGTAATATGGCCGCTGAGGCGAAGTGAATTAACTGTTTGGAAATGGGAATGTTTTTAATAGTTCTAAATTATGATATTTAATACTATTGGCCTAATTGGATGTCTCGTGATGACATTTTTTCACTTGTCCGAACTGAGGTTCTGCCGTAGGCCTTTGGAAATATTACCCTATTACACCTAAATATTATTGTACCACATTATATTAAATGGTGCTACATTGGTATGTAGCACTTAAGGGATGACTATAAAGCTGTAACATCATGTGTTGGTCCTTGTGTCTGTCCGTGTGTCTGTCCGTGTGTCTGTCCGTGTGTCTGTCCTGTGTGTCCGTGTGTCTGTCCGTGTCTGTCCGTGTGTCTGTCCGTGTGTCTGTCCGTGTGTCTGTCCGTGTCTGTCCTTGTCTGTCCATGTGTCCTTGTCTGTCCGTGTGTCTGTCCTTGTGTCTGTCCGTGTGTCTGTCCGTGTGTCTGTCCGTGTGTCTGTCCGTGTGTCTGTCCGTGTGTCCGGTCCGTGTGTCTGTCCGTGTGCCGGTCCGTGTGTCTGTCCGTGTGCCGGTCCGTGTGCCGGTCCGTGTGTCTGTCCGTGTGCCGGTCCGTGTGTCTGTCCGTTTGTCAGTGTCGGTCTGTGTCTCTGTCCGTGTCTCTGTCCGTGTGTCTGTCCGTGTCTCTGTCCGTGTGTCTGTCCGTGTGTCAGTGTCGGTGTGTCGGTCTGTGTCCGTGTGTCTGTCCGTGTGTCTGTCCGTGTGTCTGTCCGTGTGTCTGTCCGTGTGTCTGTCCGTGTGTCTGTCCGTGTGTCCTGTCCGTGTGTCTGTCCGTGTGTCGGTCCGTGTGTCTGTCCTTGTGTCCGTCCGTGTGTCCGTCCGTGTGTCGGTCCGTGTGTCTGTCCGTGTGTCTGTCCGTGTGTCTGTCCGTGTGTCTGTCCGTGTGTCTGTCCGTGTCTGTCCTTGTGTCTGTCCGTGTGTCTGTCCTTGTGTCGGTCCGTGTGTCGGTCCGTGTGTCTGTCCTTGTGTCTGTCCTTGTGTCCGTTTGTGTGTCCGTCTGTGTGTCCGTCCGTGTGTCCGTCCGTGTGTCCGTCCGTGTGTCCGTCCGTGTCTCTGTCCGTGTCTCTGTCCGTGTCTCTGTCCGTGTCTCTGTCCGTGTGTCTGTCCGTGTGTCTGTCCGTGTGTCCTTGTCTGTCCGTGCGTCTGTCCGTGCGTCTGTCCGTGAGTCTGTCCGTGTATCGGTCCGTGTGTGTTGGCACTTAGGAGGTAGCTTTGTGGTATAACGGTTGCCTATAATGTTACCAGTTGTCAATTGTCAATGACTAAAGCCTATGTAATGGGCTTTCTTTCAGAGAAATATGTGCTATTGGTAATTGGACACAGATCTGTATGTCATGGCTGAAGTTATGGTAAGGAAGTAGAGTATTGAGTGGTCAGTTTATATTGCAGATTGTGTTTGTGATGTATGCCGTAGCATTGTGTCTACAAAAGGGGAAAATAAATGCCTTGTGACACAAACGTTTAATATTGACTTTGTGGTGCCCTTTATTGATGCAGTAGACTGTGGTCTACCTCCTGATGTATCGGTAAGGGAGATGGAATCAGATGTCATGTTGGAGGTGACCATTCTCTGAGCCAGAGGGCACCCACCCCAAATAAACCTGAAGCTTCAGAGAGCTTTTGGGGGGGGGGGGGGGGGGGGGGGGGGGGACTACATTTCTATATGTTTAGTTCTTTTTGGAGGGGGGGGGTCCCTGGTGCATCATTAATTTAAATGATATGTGTATAAAACCTGTCACAACCCATAGGCTGCCACTCAGCAACCCATAGGCTGCTCCTCAGCAACCCGTAGGCTGCTCCTCAGCAACCCGTAGGCTGCCCCTCAGCAACCCGTAGGCTGCCCCTCAGCAAGGCTGCCCCTCAGCAACCCGTAGGCTGCCCCTCAGCAACCCGTAGGCTGCCCCTCAGCAACCCGTAGGCTGCCCCTCAGCAACCCGTAGGCTGCCCCTCAGCAACCCGTAGGCTGCCCCTCAGCAACCCGTAGGCTGTCACTCAGCAACCCGTAGGCTGTCACTCAGCAACCCGTAGGCTGTCACTCAGCAACCCGTAGGCTGTCACTCAGCAACCCGTAGGCTGTCACTCAGCAACCCGTAGGCTGTCACTCAGCAACCCGTAGGCTGTCACTCAGCAACCCGTAGGCTGTCACTCAGCAACCCGTAGGCTGTCACTCAGCAACCCATAGGCTGCTCCTCAAAAGAAGAAAAACAGTAACAAATACATAGAGTTTAATAAAAAATAATACATTGAGTATAAACAGGAAAAGGAAACAAAAAAATAAATGGCCTTGGAGAAGGCCTAGACGCTTCACTTTGTTTTAAACGGCCTCAATCATTGCAAGCTAAAATGTCATTGGTTCATTCCACTGTCACTCCAAAATTCTGCTCCAATACATTTGAATGGCTGACTTAGCTAGATTTTTCTACCCCAAAGACCACCAAAGAAAATCCTGATTGGATAATTGTTTCTATTCACTATCGAACCTTCTCTTTCCAACAGAAGCTGAAGAGATTTAATTAGAAAATCATGACAATTATTTTAAAGATGAAATAGACACAAAAACATAGATTATATTTTGAAAATCCCCACTGCTCCATCCATCACACCCATCCCCAACTCCCCGAAACCATGTTTCCCACCCCTTCCCCCTCCCCCAGTCCCTGCTTCCGGTGACCAGAAAAAATTCTCTCCATAACACCCTTCCTCGTGGGCCTGAAAGCTATTACAGCCACACTCATTGCTGACAGGTGTAGACAATCAAGCACACAGCCATGCAATCTCCATAGACAAACATTGGCAGTAGAATAGCCTTACTGAAGAGCTCAGTGACTTTCAACGTGGCACCGTCATAGGATGCCACCTTTCCAACAAGTCAGTTCGCCAAATTTCTGCCCTGCTAGAGCTGCTCCGGTCAACTGTAAGTGCTGTTATTGTGATGTGGAAACGTCTAGGAGCATCAACGGCTCAGCCACAAAGTGGTAGGCCACACAAGCTCACAGAAGGGAACCGCCGACTGCTGAAGCGTGTATAACATGTAAAAATGATCTGTTCTTGGTTGCAACACTCACTACTGAGCTCCAAACTGCCTCTGTAAGCAACGTCAGCACAATATTTGTTCGCTGCGAACTTCATGAAATGGGTTGAGCAGCCGCACACAAGCCTGAGATCACCATGCGCAATGCCAAGTGTCAGCTAGAGTGGTGTAAAGCTCGTCTTCATTGGACTCTGGAGCAGTGGAAACGCGTTCTCTGGAGTGATGAATCACACTTCACTATCTGGCAGTCCAAAGGATGAATCTGTGTTTGGCGGATGCCAGGAGAACACTACCTGCCCCAATGCATAGTGCCAACTGTGAAGTTTGATTGAGGAGGAATAATGGTCTGGGGCTGTTTTTCATGGTTCAGGGCTCTTAGTTCAAGTGAAGAGAAATCTTATTGCTACAGCAAACAATTACATTCTAGACAATTCTGTGCTTCCAACTTTGTGGCAACAGTTTGGGGAAGGCCTTTTTCTGTTTCAATATGACTCCATGCACAAAGCGAGACTCATACAGAAATGGTTTGTGGAGATCGGTGTGGAATAACTTGACTGGCCTGCACATTGCCCTAACCTCAACCCCATCGAATACTTTGGGATGAATTGTAACGTCAACTGCGAGCTAGGCCTAATCACCCAACATCCGTGGCCGATCACACTAATGCTCTTGTGGTTGAGTGGAAGCAAGTCCCCGCAGCAATGTTCCAACATCTAGTGGAAAGCCTTCCCAGAAGAGTGGAGGCTGTTATAGCAGCAATGTTCCAACATCTAGTGGAAAGCCTTCCCAGAAGAGTAGAGGCTGTTATTGCAGCGATGTTCCAACATCTAGTGGAGAGCCTTCCCAGAAGAGGCTGTTATAGCAGCAAAAGGGGGGACCAACTCCATATTAACGCCCATGATTTTGAAATGAAATGTTTGACGAGCAGGTGTCCACATACTTATGGTTATCTAATATATATCTTGTTTGGATGTACTGTATGTTTGTGGTGTTTATTTGTATGTTTTGGCTTTAATATAGTGTTTATTTGTATGTGTTGGGCTTTATAGAGTGTTTATTTGTAGGTGTTGGGCTTTATAGAGTGTTTATTTGTAGGTGTTGGGCTTTATAGAGTGTTTATTTGTATGTGTTGGGCTTTATAGAGTGTTTATTTGTATGTGTTGGGCTTTATAGAGTGTTTATTTGTAGGTGTTGGGCTTTATAGAGTGTTTATTTGTAGGTGCTTTTAGAGGTTTATTTTAGGTGTTAGAGTGTTTATTTGTAGGTGTTGGGCTTTATAGAGTGTTTATTTGTAGGTGTTGGGCTTTATAGAGTGTTTATTTGTATGTGTTGGGCTTTAGCCAAGATTATTCTTTACAGAGTCAAGTATACAGTTGCTGTTGGAGTCATTAAAGTTAGTTTTTCAACCACTCCACAAATGTCTTGTTAACAAACTATGGCAAGTCAGTTAGGACATCTACTTTGTGCATGATACAAGTAATGTTTCCAACAATTATTTACAGACAGATTATTTCACTTATAATTCACTGTGTCACAATTCCAGTGGGTCAGAAGTTTACATACACTAAGTTGACTGTGCCTTTGCACAGCTTGGAAAATTCCAGAAAATGATGTCACGGCTTTAGAAGCTTCTGATAGGCTAATTGACATAATTTGAGTCAATTGGCGGTGTACCTGTGGATGTATTTCAAGGTTTACCTTCAAACTCAGTGCCTCTTTGTTTGACATCATGGGAAAAATCTAAAGAAATCAGCCAAGACCTCAGAAAAAAATTGTAGACCTCCACAAGTCTGGTTCATCCTTGGGAGCAATTTCCAAAAAGGTGCCTGAAGGTACCACGTTCATCTGTACAAACAACAGAAGTCAAGTATAAACACCATGGAACTACGCAGCCGTCATACCGCTCACTTTCCCCATTAACTCCTTCACAGTCTCTGCTTCACTCACCTCCAACACCGGCTCTGGTTCTGGTCTCCTCCTTAGCTCCTCACGATAAACAGGGGGAGTTGGCTCAGGTCTGAACCCTGGCTTCCATCCGCGTCGCCGTGCTGCCTCTTCATACCAGCGCCTCTCCGCTTTCGTCGCCTCCAGTTCTTCTTTGGGGCGTCGATATTCTCCAGGCTGTGCCCAGGGTCCTTTTCCGTCCAATATCTCCTCCCAAGTCCAGAAGTCCTTTGATCGCTGCTCCTCACGATAAACAGGGGGAGTTGGCTCAGGTTTGAACCCTGACTCTGCCACACTCTCCCTGAGCCCCCCCCTAGAAATGTTTGGGGCTGACTCTCGGTCTTCCGTCCGCGCCGCCATGCTTGCTTCGCCAACTCCATTCTCCAATAACCTTCTTCGCACTGCTCGGTTTTCTTCCATCGAAGGAGAGTCGGACCAAAATGCAGTGTGGTAATTAATTTTCATACATGTTTAATGATGAAGAAAAAATGAACAAAACAAAAACAAGAAATGGAACATGAAAACCTATACAGCCTATCTGGTGACAACTAACACAGAGACAGGAACAATCACCCACGAAACACTCAAAGAATATGGCTGCCTAAATATGGTTCCCAATCAGAGACAACGATAATCACTTGCCTCTGATTAAGAACCGCCTCAGGCAACCATAGACTTTCCTAGACAACCCTACTCAGCCACAATCCCAATACCTACTAAAACCCCAATACAAAAACACACCACAAAATAAACCCATGTCACACCCTGGCCTGACCAAATAAAGAAAGAAAATACAAAATACTAAGACCAAGGCGTGACAATATCCACAGTAAAATGAGTCCTATATCGACATAACCTGAAAGGCAGCTCAGCAAGGAAGAAGCCACTGCTCCAAAACCGCCATAAAAAAGTCGGACTATGGTTTGCAACTGCACATAGAGACAAAGATCATACTTTTTGGAGAAATCTCCTCTCGTCTGATGAAACAAAAATAGACCTGATTGGCCATAATGACCATCGTTATGTTTGGAGGAAAAGGGGGAAGCTTGCAAGCTGAAGATCACCATCCCAACCGTGAGGCACGGGGGTGGCAGCATCATGTTGTGGAGGTGCTTTGCTACATGAGCACAGGTGCACTTCACAAAATAGATGGCTTCATGAGGCAGGACAATTATGTGGATATATTGAAGCAACATCTCAAGACATCCGTCAGGAAGTTAAAACTTGGTCGCAAATGGGTCTTCCAAATGGACAATGACCCCAAGCATACTTCCAAAGCTGTGGCAAAATGGCTTATGGGCAACACGGTCAAGGTATTGGAGTGGCCATCACAAAGCCTTGACCTCAATCCTGTAGAAAGTTTGTAGGAAGAACTGAAAAGGTGTGTGCGAGCAAGGAGGCCTACAAATCTGACTCAGTTACACCAGCTCTGGCAATAAGTTGGCCACAATTCACCCAACTTATTGTGGGAAGCTTGTGGAAGGCTACCCGAAACGTTTGACCCAAGTTAAACAATTTAAAGGCAATGCTACCAAATACTTATTGAGTGTATGTAGACTTCTGACCCAGTGGGAATGTGATGAAAGAAATTAAAGCTGAAATATATCATTCTCTCTGCTTTTATTGGGACAATTCACATTCTTAAAATAAAGTGGTGATCCTAACTGACCTAAGACTGGGAATGTTTACTAGGATTAATTGTCAGGAAAGAAGTTGCTGAAAAACTGAGTTTAAATGTATTTGGCTAAGGTGTACGTAAACCTCTGACTTCTACTGTACATACAGTACATAACATATACAGATAAATAAATACAGAACAATTTAACAGAAGGCATTTGAACCCAGTGTGGAACAAAGATAATTTTTAAGTGAGAGACAAGCCTATACACAATCTATTTGTCATTTACCACATATAAGCTAAATATTAGTATAATTTAATTATTAGCCAAATACATTTAAACTCAGTTTTTCAGCAACTTTTTCCTGACAATTAATCCTAGTAAACATTCCCAGTCTTAGGTCAGTTAGGATCACCACTTTATTTTAAGAATGTGTATGTAAAGATCCGAATTCAACTGTATTTGTCCAGGCCTCAGTTTTTCCTTGACCAGCACCATTCTGTCCATAATTCTAATGATATAACTTATAATTGTAACTGTATCCACTGGCAAAATGGGAGAGTGAGGCGATTGCCAACATCTTTTTTTTTGTGTGTGCCAGTGCTGCCTGCCAGCAAGGAGCTATCATTGTTAGGTAACATAATAGATGCAAAGCGTTGAATATTTTTACTCATGCACTTTCAAATCAAATAAAAAACTTTGCCCCAAAAGCAGTTGACTGCAGGGCACTCTCACATCATATGGAGGAATGCGTCTACCGGATCTAGGGAATACAGTGAACAGTTTGGAATTGTGGCCAATTTCATTGTAAAACGTTTCCTGGGTGTTAAATACAGTCTGTGAACAAACTTAAGTTGATGGTTCGGATTACGTGATGCCAAGTTAATATTTTTCTATTCCTTTCTAGTTAAACGATTGTTCATGTTCAATTGGTATGTGGACCATATTTTATTTAATGGCTAGCTTATAATATGAGATCAGCACAGATCATTTATTAATAAATTCCATCATTGGATGGTTCGGTAGTTGGGTTTCCAAAGGGATTCAGTAGGTCAGCATAGCTGACCTAAGTTGTAAATATACTGTAGAAGAAAAAAGAATGCTTGTTATTAATGTGTATGTCTCTTTAAGATCTTGGAATGTTCTCAAACCATTACTGTCCATGATATCGGCAAGGGAAAGCATTCCACATTTGGACCATTGGGGGGATGCAACAGTCTGCCCTCCGGATCACAAGGCGCTATTGTAAAATATTGGAGTATGGGCATGTCATTTTGATTCTGTTTCATTGCTTTGACATTTTCTGGCAAATATAATTTGTGTGAGCAACAATGGGACCAAAGCGTAGTTTACATGATATAGTTTATAGTTTACATGATAGAGTTTATAGTTTACATGATATATAGTTTACATGATAGAGTTTATAGTTTACATGATATAGTTTATAGTTTACATGATATAGTTTATAGTTTATAGTTTACGTGATATAGTTTATAGTTTACGTGATAGAGTTTATAGTTTACATGATATAGTTTATAGTTTATAGTTTACGTGATATAGTTTATAGTTTACGTGATATAGTTTATAGTTTACGTGATACAGTTTATAGTTTACGTGATATATCAGTGAAGACAAATGAGTTAAAGACTACATTACATAGACAATAATGTGTTTTACTGGGGATAGATTAGGAGTAGAACAATCCCTCATTGTCTCAAAATCATCCTTGTAACTGGGAAACTAAGCCAGGCTGGGGTCAAGACAACAACCCACGTGTAGATAACAACAGGATGAACCCAGAGTGGGTTATGATGCTCCTTGGTCTGCATGAGGGGGGTTGAACCAACCATGACTGAGCATCGTTAGTGTCAGCTATATATAGTACTCTGCATTTGTGTAAAGTTAGGTTACTCAGTCCAACACTCAAGGGTCTGGGGTCGACCAGTCTCATTATTGCAATAATTAATCGATATTAAATCAAGATGATTGTTTGAAGAAATGACCAAGTCACTCTCAGTACTGAATTTCCACGACACCATACATTCATTTTGACGGTTAAAGCAACTGGGATATTAGTCCATCTACTGAGGTCGAATTTAATTCATTTGAGCATTCTGTTAAACTTTTTGGCAAAGCTTTTTTCTAAGGAAGGGAATATATATATATATATAAATAATGTTTTTTCCTTAGTAAAAAACTTTGGCAAATAAATCTAACCAAATATTAAAAACTGGAAATAAGTAGAGATTGAGTCCTCCATCGGAGGCTTGAGAGGCAAAATTTGGTTCGATTTATTTTATAACTTGAGATAGAGCTGCAATTCTCTTTGTCCTCCATTGTCTAGATAAATAAACAACATATCGTCGGCACATAATGAGATGACGTGATCCGTACAATTGAGAGATTTTGGTGTAATTTCTTTTGATTGTCGAATTGCCTGGGCCAGGGGTTCCATAGACAATCAAAATAGCAGAGGTGAGATGGGATCGCCTTGCTTGCTACCTCTAGTTATTCTGAATGGGACAGAGCAGGTGTTGCCTGTTATTTCTATGGCTGAAGAATTGGCATGTAGAATGTTCATGAAATTGGAGCTAAGTCCCATATGTTACAAAACCGACCAAACATATGACCATTTTAGTCTATCAAAAACTTGTTTTGTGTTGAGAGATAGAACTGGCCAAGGAGCTTTGGTTTCTGATGAAGCAGGTCAGATATGTAATAGACAGAGGTTATCTGATGAAGCAGGTCAGATATGTAATAGACAGAGGGTATCTGATGAAGCAGGTCAGATATGTAATGTAAAGGGTTTATCTGATGAAGCAGGTCAGATATGTAATAGACAGGGGTTATCTGATGAAGCAGGTCAGATATGTAATGTAAAGGGTTTATCTGATGAAGCAGGTCAGATATGTAATATAAAGGAGTTATCTGATGAAGCAGGTCAGATATGTAATGTAAAGGGTTTATCTGATGAAGCAGGTCAGATATGTAATAGACAGGGGTTATCTGATGAAGCAGGTCAGATATGTAATGTAAAGGGTTTATCTGATGAAGCAGGTCAGATATGTAATAGACAGGGGTTATCTGATGAAGCAGGTCAGATATGTAATGTAAAGGGTTTATCTGATGAAGCAGGTCAGATATGTAACAGACAGAGATTATCTGAGAATAACACTTTTTTAACAAACCCACTTTGGGCCAAATGAACCAATTTGGGTAAGTATGTTTTGAGACGGGACAACAGAATTGTAGAAAATAGTTGAATATCTGTGTTTATCAAAGATAGTGAGAGCACTGGGTGGTGTCCTTAACCTTTTTATTTTTATTTTTAATACAAGCTTAATTAGTGATGTATTTGACATCCCTTACAAAATGAACCTTTGTGAACAGCTGTGTTAATCATTGCAAGTAACAGTGGACCTAATTGGTTCTAAATTTAAAATAGACCTCAGGAACATATCATCCCAACAAGGTTATTTGCCTGTATTAATCTTATCCAAGGTTATTTGCCTGTATTAATCTTATCCATTGCCCTCTTGAGTTCATGGAGAGAGATTTTGGCTCCCAGCAAGCCGGCCTCATCAGTTGACATAAGAGGAGTTCTTATATCTTTTAAAAATAACAATCTGTCTTGGTGTGGATTTACAGTCAGAGGTGTATAATTATTTTTTTTTGTTAAAGGAAGAATCTTTGGTTAAATCATTTGGGTTCTGATATGAATTCACCTACTTCAGATTCAATAGTTGCAATATCTGGTAATTGATTATAATTGCGAAGCTTGTTAGCCAGTAGACGACTGGGTTGGTTATATCATAAAAGTAATGGTTGAGTCTAACTCGATGGACGGCAAATTCTGCTCTCTTTCTTACCAATATATTTAGTTCTGTCTGGACTACCTGAAAGTTTTTTGGGGGGGAACGCTGTATCGTCATTACTAACTTTTTTCAATTCTAATATCTTCTTTAATCATGATTTATTCAGCCCAGATGCAAATTCTGTTGCATGGCTTTTAATAAAACCTTTGGTGGTAGCCCATAAAATTATAGGATCATCGACTGAATTTTTGTTCATCAATATGAATGAATTCAATTCAGTTTCAAATTGTTCACAGGAAGTAGGATTTGGTAGTAAGGAAACTTTAAAGCGCCATCTTGTGGGTCTTTTAGGAGATTCTGAGATGTGTATCTGGCAATAATACGCACGATGATCAGTCATCTCGTGGCTCTTTTATGATATTCTGAAACATGTAGCTGGCAGTAGCATGATGATCAGATAGGCTAATATGTTGAAGAAAATAGAGGAGTAGATAATTATACGAAATTCATTTGGGAGAATATTTTGTGCAAAACAGAAAGTGTATTCTTTTACTTTAGGGTTATGAGCTTTCCAGGCATTTAAATGTTTTATTTAATTTCACCTTTACTTTACTAGGCAAGTCAGTTAAGAACAAATTCTTATTTTCAATGACGGCATAGGAACAGTGGGTTAACTGCCTGTTCAGGGGCAGAACGACAGATTTGTATCTTGTCAGCTCGGTGATTTGAACTTGCAACCTTTCGGTTACTAGTCCAATGCTCTAAACACTAGGCCACCCTGAAAGTGTTGGATAACCAGTTGAAAACAGTTAAATATAACAATTCAGAGAATCAAAACACGTAGGATCATATTCATTTGGAGCTCACACATTAATGAATAAAGGCAATTTTATTTCCATTATGGATACATTTAAGGAAAGTGATTCTGCCACCTTGGTCTTCGCCTTAACCCCCATAGTTTGGTTTGGAGCTGATGAAAAAGCAGCCAGTTTGTACAGATGCTTCTGCTTTTGGAGCAGGTGTGTTTCTTGGAGCATAGTTATAACAATATCGTTTCTTGGATATCAAGACAGCTGGAAAGTTTAATAGGGGACTTTAGACCTTTCACATTCCAGTAGAGACTAGCTAGCATTGCCATTGTTTTTCATATATATAGATATATATATATATTTTTTTTAATCATTATGTAATTATTATCTTTAATGTTAATAAGCCCATGGATGTAAAATAAAAAGCAGGACACACAGGTAAACCTGCCCATTTTATCATTCCCCAAACAGAACTGTGCCACCCCCCTCCCTGTGAGCCATTCCCCCCACTCTCTGTGAGCCATTTCCCTGTGAGCCCCCCTCCCTGTGAGCCATTCCCCCCTCCCTGTGAGCCATTCCCCCCCCCCCCCTCCCTGTGAGCCATTCCCCCCCCTCCCTGTGAGCCATCCCCCCCTCCCTGTGAGCCATTCCCCCCCTCCCTGTGAGCCATCCCCCCCTCCCTGTGAGCCCCCCCCCTGTGAGCCATTCCCCCCCTCCCTGTGAGCCATTCCCCCCTCCCTGTGAGCCATTGAGCCATTCCCCCCTCCCTGTGAGCCATTCCCCCCCTCCCTGTGAGCCATTCCCCCCTCCCTGTGAGCCATTCCCCCCTCCCTGTGAGCCATTCCCCCCCTCCCTGTGAGCCATTCCCCCCTCCCTGTGAGCCATTCCCCCCCCCCCTCCCTGTGAGCCATTCCCCCCCCTCCCTGTGAGCCATTCCCCCCCTCCCTGTGAGCCATTCCCCCCTCCCTGTGAGCCATTCCCCCCTCCCTGTGAGCCATTCCCCCCCTCCCTGTGAGCCATTCCCCCTCCCTGTGAGCCATTCCCCCCCTCCCTGTGAGCCATTCCCCCCCTCCCTGTGAGCCATTCCCCCTCCCTGTGAGCCATTCCCCCTCCCTGTGAGAGAGCCATTCCCCCCCTCCCTGTGAGCCATTCCCCCCTCCCTGTGAGCCATCCCCCCCTCCCTGTGAGCCATTCCCCCTCCCTGTGAGCCATTCCCCCCCTCCCTGTGAGCCATTCCCTCCCTCCCTGTGAGCCATTCCCCCCTCCCTGTGAGCCATTCCCCCCCTCCCTGTGAGCCATTCCCCCCTCCCTGAGTGAGCCATTCCCCCCCTCCCTGTGAGCCATTCCCCCCCCTCCCCTGTGAGCCATTCCCCCTCCCTGTGAGCCATTCCCCCCTCCCCCTCCCTGTGAGCCATTCCCCCCCCCCTCCCTGTGAGCCATTCCCCCTCCCTGTGAGCCATTCCCCCTCCCTGTGAGCCATTCCCCCTCCCTGTGAGCCATTCCCCCTCCCTGTGAGCCATTCCCCCTCCCTGTG
>NC_060187.1:6340120-6365120 GCF_021184085.1 Oncorhynchus gorbuscha | reverse complement strand
GAGTGAGTTCTGAGTGCCAGAGCTAATTAGACTGTGGGTGATTGTTTAGGGAACCCAGAAAACACACTAAGGCAAAATAGACAACGTGCAGGCAGAGGAGGATGTCAAAAGCAGCTTTACTATGCCGTCCTAGTAGCTAAGGTGGTACAAACTGACACTGATTATATGGGAGTAACTGATTCATAACTACATTCTGAAGATCCAGTATGCCCCTTTTGAGACATGCAGTCCACACTTTAACCTGTACAATGTACTTACCATTAGTTGTGTAAAGATGCTATTTGTATTTTTTTATTTATTTCACCTTTATTTAACCAGGTAGGCTAGTTGAGAACTGCGACCTGGCCAAGATAAAGCATAGCAGTGTGAACAGACAACACAGAGTTACACATGGAGTAAACAATTAACAAGTGTACTTTACTATAGTCATTCAAGGAATTCAAAAGAGTTGAACATCTTTTAACATCATTGACAAGACTTTAAAACATTTTTTAACGTCATAACATAATTGATAAAGCTCTGTTGGAGTCCAAGGGGGCTCATCTAGGTTTTTGTTTGTTTGTGTCTTGAGGTATAGTGTTTATGCTGCTTGGCTGAATGCAGTAACTATTTAATGCCATATGTAGGCTTTAACTGTTCCCTGACCCCTGACCTCTAACCCCCATCACGCAGCATGAGCCCAGCGCTCCTGTTTCCATTTTGGACCTAATTATCTACGTTATTATTCACAGCTTGTTGTAATTTTATGGAGGAAGTTGTTTTTCGATTTTCACTCATACAAATTTCCCACACTAAGTTTCTCACCGATGCCTAAGGGTGTCAGTTTATTTAATCTTTCGTATTGACAACAAACGAGCAGATCTTCAGACTTTCTATTTTAACCTCCCCCTCCCTCTTCGCTCCATCCCTCAACCAACCAAATTGTCATCTGTGTTGTGTGCTGAGTGAACACGTCCCTCTCACATTAATCGTCTAAAACTCTTCTGAGGGCCTTGCGTCACCCATTTGCAGCTGTGTGGGGAGTTCCAGATTTTGCTGTGCACTGACTGGCTTCTGTAACTTTTTCTGTGCCCCAAATGGTATTTTATTCCCTATAAAGTGCACTACCTTTGACCAGGACACGTAGGGTGCCGCTATACGCTGTAGGGAATAGGGTGTCATTTGGGATGCAAAATTTAAGCTGGGGAAACATGGAGAGAGAGAGAGTGGGCTGGGCGGATGTCCTAGTAGCCTCATTCTCCCTGCTAACGGAGCATGTTCCAACTGTCGTCAATTTATCAACGTAACGTGCACTAGTGGGCACAGTTTGAGCCTCCATTAGGACAGGTGCTGCCATCCATCATGGCACAGTCACTTATTCCAACTTGTCAGGAGAAACTAAATAGGGCTTTAGAAGAAATGTAAACAGCTCTAAGCAGACAATGAGTGGTCCACCATCACCATCTCCTCAGCTCTGGAACTCAGGCAGAGCAGGTAGAGAAGGTAGAGAGAGCTGTCTCCCATTTAAACACCTTTTGCCAGAGAATTGCAACATTCCAGTCCACTGGCAAGGTTGTCGTTCTCACCTGCGTTCTGAACGATGCATCCTTGCATTCTTCCCTTTTTTTAAACTAAAAAGGGAAGCATTGTTGAGTGGACAGTAGAATGTACAGTACTTAATCTATACAGTAGGATGTACAGTACTTAATCTATACAGTAGAATGTACAGTACTTAATCTATACAGTAGGATGTACAGTACGTAATCTATACAGTAGGATGTACAGTACGTAATCTATACAGTAGGATGTACAGTACTTCATTTATACAGTAGAATGTACAGTACTTCATCTATACAGTAGAATGTACAGTACTTAATCTATACAGTAGGATGTACAGTACTTCATCTACACAGTAGAATGTACAGTACTTAATCTATACAGTAGAATGTACAGTACTTCATCTACACAGTAGAATGTACAGTACTTCATTTATACAGTAGAATGTACAGTACTTCATCTATACAGTAGAATGTACAGTACTTCATCTACACAGTAGAATGTACAGTACTTCATCTACACAGTAGAATGTACAGTACTTCATCTACACAGTAGAATGTACAATACCTCATTTATACAGAAGAATGTACATTACTTCATCTACACAGTAGAATGTACAGTACTTAATCTATACAGTAGAATGTATAGTACTTCATCTATACAGTAGAATGTACAGTACTTCATCTATACAGTAGAATGTACAGTAATTCATTTTTACAGTAGATTGTACAGTACTTCATATACACAGTAGAATGTACAGTATTTCATATACACAGTAGAATGTACAGTACTTCATATACACAGTAGAATGTACAGTACTTCATCTATACAGTAGAATGTACAGTACTTCATCTACACAGTAGAATGTACAGTACGTCATCTATACAGTAGAATGTACAGTACTTCATCTATACAGTAGAATGTACAGTACTTCATCTACACAGTAGAATGTACAGTAGGTCATCTATACAGTAGAATGTACAGTACTTCATCTACACAGTAGAATGTACAGTACTTCATCTATACAGTAGAATGGACAGTACTTAATCTATACAGTAGGATGTACAGTACTTCATCTACACAGTATAATGTACAGTACTTAATCTATACAGTAGAATGTACAGTACTTCATCTACACAGTAGAATGTACAGTACTTCATTTATACAGTAGAATGTACAGTACTTCATCTATACAGTAGAATGTACAGTACTTCATCTACACAGTAGAATGTACAGTACTTCATCTACACAGTAGAATGTACAGTACTTCATCTACACAGTAGAATGTACAATACCTCATTTATACAGTAGAATGTACATTACTTCATCTACACAGTAGAATGTACAGTACTTAATCTATACAGTAGAATGTATAGTACTTCATCTATACAGTAGAATGTACAGTACTTCATCTATACAGTAGAATGTACATTAATTCATTTTTACAGTAGATTGTACAGTACTTCATATACACAGTAGAATGTACAGTATTTCATATACACAGTAGAATGTACAGTACTTCATATACACAGTAGAATGTACAGTACTTCATCTATACAGTAGAATGTACAGTACTTCATCTACACAGTAGAATGTACAGTACGTCATCTATACAGTAGAATGTACAGTACTTCATCTATACAGTAGAATGTACAGTACTTCATCTACACAGTAGAATGTACAGTAGGTCATCTATACAGTAGAATGTACAGTACTTAATCTATACAGTAGGATGTACAGTACTTCATCTACACAGTAGAATGTACAGTACCTCATTTATATAGTAGAATTTACAGTACTTAATCTATACAGTAGGATGTACAGTACTTAATCTATACAGTAGAATGTACAGTACTTAATCTATACAGTAGGATGTACAGTACTTCATCTATACAGTAGAATGTACAGTACTTCATCTATACAGTAGAATGTACAGTACTTCATCCATACAGTAGAATGTACAGTACTTCATCTATACAGTAGAATGTACAGTACTTAATCTATACAGTAGGATGTACAGTACTTCATCTACACAGTAGAATGTACAGTACTTAATCTATACAGTAGAATGTACAGTACTTCATCTACACAGTAGAATGTACAGTACTTCATTTATACAGTAGAATGTACAGTACTTCATCTATACAGTAGAATGTACAGTACTTCATCTACACAGTAGAATGTACAGTACTTCATTTATACAGTAGAATGTACAGTACTTCATCTACACAGTAGAATGTACAGTACTTCATCTACACAGTAGAATGTACAATACCTCATTTATACAGTAGAATGTACATTACTTCATCTACACAGTAGAATGTACAGTACTTCATATACACAGTAGAATGTACAGTACTTCATCTATACAGTAGAATGTACAGTACTTCATCTATACAGTAGAATGTACAGTAATTCATTTTTACAGTAGATTGTACAGTACTTCATATACACAGTAGAATGTACAGTATTTCATATACACAGTAGAATGTACAGTACTTCATATACACAGTAGAATGTACAGTACTTCATCTATACAGTAGAATGTACAGTACTTCATCTACAGAGTAGAATGTACAGTACTTCATCTACACAGTAGAATGTACAGTAGGTCATCTATACAGTAGAATGTACAGTACTTAATCTATACAGTAGGATGTACAGTACTTCATCTACACAGTAGAATGTACAGTACCTCATTTATATAGTAGAATTTACAGTACTTAATCTATACAGTAGGATGTACAGTACTTAATCTATACAGTAGAATGTACAGTACTTAATCTATACAGTAGGATGTACAGTACTTCATCTATACAGTAGAATGTACAGTACTTCATCTATACAGTAGAATGTACAGTACTTCATCCATACAGTAGAATGTACAGTACTTCATCTATACAGTAGAATGTACAGTACTTCATCTATACAGTATAATGTACAGTACGTCATCTATACAGTAGAATGTACAGTACGTCATCTATACAGTAGAATGTACAGTACTTCATCTATACAGTAGAATGTACAGTTCCACATCTATACAGTAGAATGTACAGTACCACATCTATACAGTAGAATGTACAGTACCACATCTATACAGTAGAATGTACAGTACCTCATCTATACAGTAGAATGTACAGTATGATCAATGAGTGAATTAATATTGTTACTTGTGCACATGTGCTAGATCATGAGCCCAGTTGGGAACATGGCTAATTAGCATTCAGTCGCATGTCGTCTGTTACTTGGCATTGATGCTATTAAATGTAGTTACACATTGAAAAGAACCTACGGATAAAAGTATCTTATATTTAGCTATTACCAAGGCCGTTACGTACAGTACTTCATCTATACAGTAGAATGTACAGTACTTCATCTATACAGTAGAATGTACAGTACTTCATCTACACAGTAGAATGTACAGTACGTCATCTATACAGTAGAATGTACAGTACTTCATCTATACAGTAGAATGTACAGTACTTCATCTATACAGTATAATGTACAGTACTTAATCTATACAGTAGAATGTACAGTACTTCATCTATACAGTAGAATGTACAGTACTTCATCTATACAGTAGAATGTACAGTACTTCATCTATACAGTAGAATGTACAGTACTTAATCTATACAGTAGAATGTACAGTACTTCATCTATACAGTAGAATGTAGAGTACTTCATCTATACAGTAGAATGTAGAGTACTTCATCTATACAGTAGAATGTAGAGTACTTCATCTATACAGTAGAATGTACAGTACTTCATCTATACAGTAGAATGTACAGTACTTCATCTTTACAGTAGTATAAGCAATACGTCTAATAAATATCTTTACACCCATTAGCAATAGGTTTCAAGTCTTGTTTGAAGGTCCGTTTCACAAAGACATGTGTGTAGAGCAATTCCATCTCTATAATCAAAGGTCAACTAGTGGTGCTTATATTTGAACCAGAAAAAAAAGATATATACAATTGAGAATCACACAAGATGTCAATTAATCCTAACCAATCAGGATAGATGGTGAGATGGCAGCCATCACAAGCATATAAAGACAGAGGATAAGTCCCAAGTAGCACCCTATATAGTGAACTACTATTGACCAGAGCCCTATGGGTAGAAGTACACTAGTAATGCATGATAAAGTGAATAGGGTGCCATTTGGGACAAATACAAATATAAATTAAATGTTTGTTTTTTTGCTTTTCCTGTATCAACGATCTAAAATGGACTTTTTGAGGCTCCTTTGAACATGAGAAATGTATGGCCATTCCGCCTGGTAATTTAGCATAGCCCAGTACACTAACTGTGTTCATTCAAGCACCAAGATAGAGGGAGAGATTTCTCTATTCGCTATGGGGGGAAAAACCCTGAGATAATGATGATCTGGACATCATCTCACATACTCTGAGTCAGCGACGAGTCTATACGCCCCCCTGTCACTCACTGTGCTGATTGGTTGTTTTCATTTCAATATTTCAGGCCACAAAAGAAGGTGGGTATGATTATTTTATTTTTTTTACCTTTATTTTACTAGGCAAGATCTAATTCTTATTTTCAATGACAGCCGAGGAACAGTGTTGTTCGGCTTTGGAACCTGCCTAGTTCAGGAGCAGAACAACAGATGTTTACCTTGTCAGCTCAGGGATTTGATCCTGCAACCTTTCAGTTACTGTTACTGTTACGCTCTAACCACTAGGCTACCCTGCCACCTCTACACTCTAACCACTAGGCTACCTGCCGTCCCTACACTCTAACCACTAGGCTACTTGCCACCCTACACTCTAACCACTAGGCTACCTGCCGTCCCTACACTCTAACCACTAGGCTACTTGCCGTCCCTACACTCTAACCACTAGGCTACCCTGCCGCCTCTACACTCTAACCACTAGGCTACCCTGCAGTCCTGCCATGTGACATGCTAGATTCATTATGAATCATCTCCATGCCTCCAACTTCCCTTATCTCAATCCTCATTGGAAGTCTGACACATCAACTCTGCATTACTTTGTCTCATTAATCAATGCACACTAATGGTAGCTGACGACCGTAGAAAGTTGAGTCTGTTTGTGACAACCTCTCTGTCTTTAGATTAAAAAGCACTGGCAAGGAAAACAGGGATAAGTGCACAAATTAACCAAATCTTCCTCTCATGCTGCTTCACTGGGCATTAGCAACACATTATTATCAATCTGTTTTGATTGATGTATTTCAGCATGTATTAATTGGCAACAGGTGTGGCAAAGATTTCTATTTGGGTGCAGGATGTTTTTTTTTAAAGCAGCACACATAAGGGTGTAATGAATTAATGGGTTTGCCCCATTAATAATTTTCCTCCAGTGGGTGCTGTGCTTGGCCCGCCACAGCTGCATAAACAGAGATGTTGTCCCCTGCTAAGGGCTTTCAGAGAGCTTCAAAGAGCCGTCCTTTATTTCAATCCATCTACACAGTGGATCAGCTGTTATCAGGACACAGCAATAACAGCACTCTCAAGTTAATAATCAAGTAACCAAGGGTAGGCAAATATCAAAAGATCTTCCATCTTGTGTCATTTAATGAGGGTTTGTGCTATAATCCATGAGTCACTTTTGTTAAAGTGTGATTTAACCAATTGGCTTGGATGGACTGGCAGAAGCATAGGGGACCTAGTACCGAGCCCTGGGGAACACCGTATGAGGCTGTGCGATTGAAGACTTCTGGAAAGAGCTAATAGAGATCTGAATACATTGTGTATTTAAACGTTTGATCAGGCATAAAACAATCAATACATACCCAAACAGCAACTATGGTTTTGAGCTGTCTATTAATTTGCATTACAACATATATTTTGTGTACATGGAGGATTGGAACCATAAAGTCAGTATGTTATTGAATGTGCCGACTGAAACTCTAAAGTGCTAAATGTATCTGAAAAAAAATATTTATATACATTTTTTTTGTCCCTCACAAAAAAAACAAGCAAAACTTGAAAGAATACTATCAACATCTTATATTTTCCAGATCTATTTCATCTTCTTATTTAGATAATGTGATATGAAGTGAACTCCATTCAATATGAAAGTAATGACAATCTATTCTATTCAAACAGAGTGTTTTAAACCTTTGGTCATGCTAATCACATGTCCTTTTATTCTCAATGAAGATTCTAGTTTGAATCTCCGTTTCCTTTCTTTTATATTTGACGCTTATTATCTCATTTTCTTTTCGAGGTCCTTGATTATCCCGCAGCCTGTCCATGATTACCCCTCAGTCTGCAAATGGACAATAATTGCTGCCCCACTGCTTACAAAGATCTGTGGAGGAGAGAAAAAAATAATCATTTTACATTGGTTGATCAACAAAAGGGGTAAATGAATGTGTCGTTTTGTCTTCCCTTCCCTCTGGTGTTGTTCATGAAACAGAGAAGCTCTCTGTAGAATGACACACCTTGTACTTTCCCCATTACAAGTGAATATCCTGTGCTTTATTTTCAAACATAATAATGGACAACAAGCAGAAAATTGAATTTAAAAAAAATGGGAGCGAGAGCTTTGAACACATATGCCTGCAGGATTCTTACCACTTTGATGTAGATCTTTCAGCTCGATGAAAGACGGGTCCGTTTGGCCTGGGGCCGCGTAAAAATTTACACGCTTTAATCATATTCTCTCTCCCTCCTTACTAGGTGTGTGCCAAGTGAAGTCCCCCCCTCCGCGCTTGATCATTTTCTAGCATTATCGTAGGAGACTAGATGTCTCCTAAGTTACTGCGACAAAACGGTGTGAAGTGATTTCCCGCTCTAAAAAAGCAGATTTGATTATCACTCCGACACACCCTCCCCCTCCTCCCCCTCTGGAGAAGGTGAGGGTGGGGGAGGAGACTGTGGAGATAGGTGGTTGGTTGTGCCTGTGAGGCGGGGGGGGGGGGCAGGGATAAGGAGAAAAGCCGTAGCAGTTGTTGTTTTAATACTATAATAAACCCTGCGATGGCAGCATCTGATTGCCATCAGCTGGATGAATCAGAAAGATTAATGACAGCCATTTTGTTATGAGAGAAGGGGGAGATGAGGTGGGTGGGGAGGTGAGGGTGCGGGGACGTGGGGAGGTGAGTGTGTGTGTGGAGAGGGGGGGTGTTGGAGACAGGGTGTGGAGGTGCGTCTATCCAGAACAGATGAGATTGACCTCACCTCAGAACGTACTATCTGTAGGTTAAGATGGTCAAATGAGTGTAAAATGTCACGGTCCTTGTTTAGGTGGATATACAATATTATAATGGAGTACCGTTGTTGATCAACTGACTGTCCTCTGTTTTGAATCAGTTCAGAAACATCCAACACATATCATGGAATGGGTGCCAAAATGAGTGGAGGAGGAATTGTCATAATGCCAGCAGAACTTTATGGCACTAAGGAATATAATCCTTTAATCTTTTTCTCATTGTGCACTGATATATTCATCAGGCGTGGATCATTCCTTTACAAATGGAAGCTAGGACACACAAACACGGTAAAGACAAGTTGTTTAATCATTTGCTTGAATGCTAACCTCTACGTAGGAATATTCGTCACGAACCTCTCTCACACATTATTGTTTCTTCAGACGGGCAGATATACATGCCTAACAACACCACAAACCACATAGTCCCATCAACCTATTACCATGGAGGGGAACTCTGTCACCTAACCAGGGTTACCAGTATTACAGGGCTTTTCTATTATTATATGGAGATGGAGGAACATAGAAGACCAATAGGATTTTAAGGGGGGGGGGGACATATAACCACTTATCCCGCTCTGAATACAAAGGGCTGGACCCCACACTATCACAAAGAAAACAGCTTAGCAGTGAGGGCATTTGTTTTCCATTCAGTGGGAGAAGCACTTTGTCTTTCCAATCGTTACCTGTTTGAGAATCAGTTTCTCCATTAAGGTTAGGCCTAAAGAGGGAGGTGCTGTCTGGGGCTAAATTGCAATTAGTGGGCCTGCGAGTGAGGCCGATACCAGTTAACTTGGGATATTGGAGTGCAAGAGCCCTAGTAATCAGCCTTTGGTCATGTAGAACAATGCATAAAATTAAATTGACATTAATGAATAATTGTGTAATGAAAATGGAAGAGGCGAGTTAATTACATGTTACGGTGAGTGTAATGCCCAGATAACCTTGTGTCTAATGCTATTGTTAGTCTGGCTGCCAAGCCTCTCCTCTTTCCTCTCCTCTCCTGTCACAGAGACCCCCTCTCTCTCTCTCGCTCTCCTCTACTCTCTCCTGTCACAGAGCCCCCCCCTCTCTCTCTCTCGCTCTCCTCTACTCTCTCCTTTCACAGAAGCCTCTCTCTCTCTCTCCTCTCTCAGAGAAGCCTCTCTCTCTCTCTCCTCTCTCAGAGAAGCCTCTCTCTTGCTCTCTCTCTTTCTCCGCTCGGCGGGAAGTCATTAGAGCCAGAGTAGATAATGCCGCGGTGACGCCGGCCAAACCTAGAGTGGCTACAATCTAGCAGAGACTTTCTTTCAGGTGCCTTTTTCTCCTGAGTGGGGCATGTTGAAGTCATTTGTACACAGCCTGAATGGAATTAAAGGTCACATGCGCTAAGTGGCCTGGATGGGCTCTCCTCTCCTCTCCTCTCCTCTCCTCTCCTCTTCTCTCCTCTCACTCAGCCAGACCCACTTACCTAAAGGGAATGTCATGGGGACAGATCAACCCAACCAGGTTCACTCAGCTAGAGGACTGTCATGGGGACTAAAGGGACTATCATGGGGACTAAAGGGACTATCATGGGGACTAAAGGGACTATCGTGGGGACTAAAGGGACTAACATGGGGACTAAAAGGACTAACACGGGGCCTAAAAGGACTAACATGGGGAATAAAAGGACTAACATGGGGAATAAAAGGACTAAAATGGGGAATAAAAGGACTAACATGGGGCCTAAAAGGACTAACACAGGGCCTAAAAGGACTAACATGGGGAATAAAGGGACTAACATGGGGCCTAAAAGGACTAACATGGGGAATAAAAGGACTAACATGGGGACTAAAAGGACTAACATGGGGAATAAAAGGACTAACATGGTGCCTAAAAGGACTAACATGGGGACTAAAAGGACTAACATGGGGCCTAAAAGGACTAACATGGGGCCTAAAAGGACTAACACGGGGAATAAAAGGACTAACATGGGGAATAAAAGGACTAACATGGGGAATAAAAGGACTAACGTGGGGAATAAAAGGACTACCATGGGGAATAAAAGGACTAACATGGGGCCTAAAAGGACTAACACGGGGAATAAAAGGACTAACATGGGGAATAAAAGGACTAACATGGGGCCTAAAGGGACAAACAAGTTGGACTGGCACGGGTACTAAAGGGACTGTGATGGGAACTAAAGGACTATCATGAGGACAAACAAGATCCACCAGTTGTGCTTCTTAGGGACTAAGGACAGGTACATCAGCCAGGCAAAGTGTTCATGACCAGAGAGAAAGCTAGCCATCTAAAAAAAAACATATCACAATTCTACAATGATCAATGTTACATTCTACAAGGACCATTATGAAAGCATAATAATGATAATGACAATAGGCTTGGGTATAGCGTAGATACCGTGTACTTGGGTCTTTGAAAAAAGCAACTGGATGGTTTTCAATATTGTCAATAATATCAAAACAATTTATTTAAAAATTTTCAATAAATTGGAATATATGTAGATAGGTTTAAAGTTAATACCTGCAGTCAATTTGTGCATGATGTTAATTTAATTTCACCTGTCACATTATTTTACATTTTGAAGCTTACTACAGTTCCCTAGTCATGTGTTTGTTTGGAGACTGCCGGAGCTGGTGAGTCCATGTCACTTGTGCTACCTCTCCGGCCTCTAGGTCACCAGGATGCTCGTTATGGCACACACCTCTCACCATCGTTACACGCACATCACTCACCTGGACTCAATCACTTCCTTGAATACCTGCGCTATATATGTCACTCCCTGTAATGAAATTCTTCGTACTCCTCTTATGAGGAGTATGAAATGTCGGACCAATGCGCAGCGTGGTATGTGTTCATGATGATTTATTTTACTGGACACTGAAAATACAAAATAACAACGTGAAAATAAGTGAAAACCGAAACAGTCCTGTAAGGTGCAGAAAACACTAAAACAGAAAAGAATCAGATAAGGCTACCTAAGTACGATTCTTAATCAGAGACAACGAACGACACCTGCCTCTGATTGAGAACCATACCAGGCCAAACACATAAACACAACAAAAATAACATAGACTACCCACCCCAACTCACGCCCTGACCAAACTAAAACAAAGACATAATAAAGGAACTAAGGTCAGAACGTGACACTACCTTTGGTTCCTTATCCAGACGTCATTGTTTCTGTTTCCTGTCTGTGTGCTGTTAGTGTTTCTGTTTCCTGCCTGGGTGCTGTTAGTGTTTCTGTTTCCTGTCTGTGTGCTGTTAGTGTTTCTGTTTCCTGCCTGGGTGCTGTTAGTGTTTCTGTTTCCTGCCTGGGTGCTGTTAGTGTTTCTGTTTCCTGTCTGGGTGCTGTTAGTGTTTCTGTTTCCTGTCTGGGTGCTGTTAGTGTTTCTGTTTCCTGTCTGGGTGCTGTTAGTGTTTCTGTTTCCTGTCTGGGTGCTGTTAGTGTTTCTGTTTCCTGTCTGGGTGCTGTTAGTGTTTCTGTTTCCTGTCTGGGTGCTGTTAGTGTTTCTGTTTCCTGCCTGGGTGCTGTTAGTGTTTCTGTTTCCTGTCTGGGTGCTGTTAGTGTTTCTGTTTCCTGTCTGGGTGCTGTTAGTGTTTCTGTTTCCTGCCTGGGTGCTGTTAGTGTTTCTGTTTCCTGTCTGGGTGCTGTTAGTGTTTCTGTTTCCTGTCTGGGTGCTGTTAGTGTTTCTGTTTCCTGTCTGGGTGCTGTTAGTGTTTCTGTTTCCTGTCTGGGTGTTGTTAGTGTTTCTGTTTCCTGTCTGGGTGCTGTTAGTGTTTCTTGTTTTGTATTATGTTCCATTTACTTTATTAAAACACTCACTCCCTGAACATGCTTCCTGACTCTCGACGCACATCGTTACAGAATGATGCCTCACCTAATGGCAGCATCAGGGAGTGTTTTTGTTATTTTGTGTCAGGTGGAATGACGTCGGGTCTGGGAGCCGCTACAGGCTTACAGGCCTCAGCTGACTCTCAGCGCACATCGTTACAGTCCATAGTGTTTCATATCTATCGGCGAGTCTCTGTTGTGCGGTGCACATGAGGTAATGAAGTTACACTTCTATGCAATTCATTACTAAATAATTGCCTTCAGATATCTTATAATGGCCTTCTGCCAGAAGTCAAAGAGCTCTGGATGAGTTATCTGTCGAGCTGCCATTTTGTCCCTGTGCTTCCTACTAGCATTTTGCTTCTCCTTCGTTCTTCTCCCCTCACTCATCACCCAGAAAAGCATGCAACACAACTTTGTTCATTTGCACAATAACTTAATGAGCTGGATTTGCCTGTCTTCGCTATTAGATTGTGCAAATTATGTTAGCGTTCTGGTAATCGAGGTCCAATGGGGTTTTCTTGCATTTTAGCGCCCCCTTGTGTGCTATGCCGGAAATACTGTAAATCCCGGGATGAGAGAAGGATGGTATGACAATACAAACATCTGGATACTGTCCAAACCAAGATGACCAACACTCTCCAAGAGGGCTTGTTATCAGAATAGGGAAACTAATCTCCATCCATAGTGAGAGAGCTTGTTGTCAGAATAGGGAAACTAATCACGATCCATAGTGAGAGGGCTTGTTGTCAGAATAGGGAAACTAATCACCATCCATAGTGAGAGGGCTTGTTGTCAGAATAGGGGAACTAATCACCATCCATAGTGAGAGGGCTTGTTGTCAGAATAGGGAAACTAATCACCATCCATAGTGAGAGGGCTTGTTGTCAGAATAGGGAAACTAATCACCATCCCTAGTGAGAGGGCTTGTTGTCAGAATAGGGAAACTAATCACCATCCATAGTGAGAGGGCTTGTTGTCAGAATAGGGAAACTAATCACCATCCATAGTGAGAGGGCTTGTTGTCAGAATAGGGAAACTAATCACCATCCATAATGAGAGGGCTTGTTGTCAGAATAGGGAAACTAATCACCATCCATAGTGAGAGGGCTTGTTGTCAGAATAGGGAAACTAATCACCATCCATAGTGAGAGGGCTTGTTGTCAGAATAGGGAAACTAATCACCATCCATAATGAGAGGGCTTGTTGTCAGAATAGGGAAACTAATCACCATCCATAATGAGAGGGCTTGTTGTCAGAATAGGGAAACAAATCACTGTCCGTAGTGCTTCTCTTGACTCTTGCTTTCTCACCAAATGAAACGCCTTGGCCCTGGCACTATTGGGAAAATTAACGAGAACAAATTCGTTGGTGGAAGGTAGCATTTGTATGTGAAACCCTTGGCTCGTCCTTTTAGTAATTACGCAGACAAATGCCCTGACTTCACACCTCAAACACCTGCACAGACTTTTAAATCTGCAGAGTTTGCTCATTTCTTTTCCTCTTGCGTTTTTGGGTCAATTTCAGACTCTAACGTCCATAGGGGAATGACCTTTTGTTGATTACAAAGTAAAGTATTTTAGGTCTCAGTGGTTAGATTGATCATTCTCTCTCCCTTATGGTATATATACACTGCAGAACACACATAACAGGATTATAATTCACTAGTTGGCTAGGTGGATAAACTCATAGACTCAAATACAATCTATGCATGCTATTTCTACAGTTTATAGTCCTCAGATCCTCAAAGATCTACTCTCTGGTCCAGTGTCGTGTCCTCCGATCCTCAAAGGTTTACAGCTGCACCATCGAGAGCATCTTGACCGGCTGCATCACCGCTCGCTATGACAATTGCAAGGCAAGGCACTACAGAGGTTAGTGCGTACAGCCCAATACATCACTGGGGCGAGCTCCCTGCCATTCAGGACCTCTATACCAGGCGGTGTCAGAGGAATGGCCCTAAAAATGTTCTCAGATGCCAACCACTCAAGTCATAGCTCGTTCGCTCTGAAACCAACAGGACCCTGAACAGCTTCTACCCTCAAGCCATAAGACTGAAAAAAAATAGAAGCGAACGTGCTATTAGCATTATCAAATGAAAAAAAAAACAATCTCGTAACACATGCTGAGCACATGCTGATGTCATAATGAAGTACCAAACCATACTCCTTATTATTCACGTAGTAAGGAATCTCTTCAACCACGCCCACAAATTGTGGAAAACAAACATGCTTTTCAATTTCACCACCATTGTAAAAGAGCCAACCTTGCGGTTGATTTTTTTTTTGTTTGTTATACAGAAATAACTGCTGTGTTGTTCAATGTAACCAAGTCAACCATCTTGACCTACGGTTCACAATACTTCCACATAGGTTAATAAAGGCTTCGAGAAGAGCCCTGTGGCTTCAGGTTATTTGGCGTGGGAACTGTGGGGACCCGGTGGCTAGACATGTGTGGAAAACATTTAACTTGTTTAGTATAGTCTGTTTGTAACTCCACTAACTACTTGTAGCTGTGTAGTCTGTTTGTTTGCCTTTTAGGGTCTTGGCTAGCTTAATGTTCCGGTCTTGGCTGCCAGCACCGTCATGAGAAAAATATATATATTGTAGAAGCCATACTGTAATATATTTTTGTAAGTAGTGAGAACTCTAAGGAGCAGGCAATGTTGAAATAATATCTAGACATGGTGTACGTTTCTTAAATTTAGTAATTGATTAAAACAAGCAGACAACAAAAGTTTTTTTGCTGTGAGCCAATTGAGTAACTGCAGCTTTTCGGTAACCTCTGGTTGTTTTCCCCGCAGCTGGGTGGAGCCGCAATGTTCTATCCAATACCGATTGGACAACAGCAAACCATGCAGGCTCAGGTGCATCTTTTTCAAAATAAAAACAAAGAGGTTGAAATGGAATACCTTAAAGATATTACAACAACCAAAGTAAAGAATCGATTAAAAGAAAAGATCCCAAGGGAAACCCAGAGACTCTTATGACTGATTTCAGTGGACCTGAAGAGAGGAGAATGAGATTGCAACCTGCTCTTCTTTAACCCCACACCCTAAAGCCTAGCACTCTGCCATCACTGCTGCCCTGCCCTATACCAGGAAGGGTGGCGTCTGCACATGTAGACAGATCACTGTGGAAGGAGAAGAGGGGGAAGAGGAAGAAGGACTGAAGTTAACAGTTAACATTTTATAACAATGGAACAAGAATGGTCCAGGGTCCTGAGAGCAGCCTGGAGGAGGTTCCCAACATGAAAAGCGGCCACAGAGCTCTTTAAACAGGAGGAGCCAGAGGTGAAGGCTACCCGTGAAGATGTGTCAACATCAGAAACAACAACTGGGTACCCCTCCCCACCTCCTCATTCCCGCCACTGCTCCAGAGTTAACACTCTGAATGAAAGCCTGGCTGAACAACAGAGAGACTTTACCATGTTCAATGAAAAATACCACCTCCAGCAACCAGATCAGACCTGACCCGCAGACCTGAAACCAGCTGACAGCACAGATACAACAGATGTGCTGTGCTGTAAGGCAGGTTGAAGAGGCAAACCAGGATCTACAAATGGAGCTGGACCGCATGAAAGAGGAACTCGTCTGGAGAGACAGCTGGAGGAGATGAAGAGATCCAGGCAATGTGGATGTAGCCAAGTCTCTGAACCAGATGGCTATTGGCTTTGACCCAGGAGGCTATAGGCTCTGACCCAGGTGGCTATAGGCTCTGACCCAGGTGGCTATTGGCTCTAACCCAGATGACTATAGGCTCTGACCCAGATGGCTATAGGCTTTGACCCAGGTGGCTATAGGCTTTGACCCAGGTGGCTATTGGCTCTGACCCAGATGGCTATAGGCTCTGACCCAGATGGCTATTGGCTCTGACCCAGATGGCTATAGGCTCTGACCCAGGTGGCTATAGGCTTTGACCCAGGTGGCTATTGGCTTTGACCCAGGTGGCTATTGGCTCTAACCCAGATGACTATAGGCTCTGACCCAGATGGCTATAGGCTCTGACCCAGATGGCTATTGGCTCTGACCCAGATGGCTATAGGCTCTGCCCCAGGTGGCTATAGGCTTTGACCCAGGTGGCTATTGGCTTTGACCCAGGTGGCTATTGGCTCTGACCCAGATGGCTATAGGCTCTGACCCAGATGGCTATAGGCTCTGACCCAGGTGGCTATTGGCTCTGACCCAGATGGCTATAACAGCCACGTAGGCCTACCCCACAGGTAAGATCATAATCACCACTCTTCTACCCAGAACAGATATACATCAGAGAATCATTCACAGGTTGAATGCTGAAATGTCTTTGGAATATTTTGCTCTGATTCAGAATGTGCACATTGCACATCATACGTATATTTCCCATGACCAACTGTCTGACCAGTTCCACGTCAACAGAGAAGGGATGAGCGCCTTTGCAAAAGGTTCTGAAGGACACCGCTTTGGACAGAAGGTCACACAACCACACTGACATCAGAAGACCAAAAAAAACAACCACCAACAACCTCAAAGGGACTCCAAGCCAAGGCAACACAACACATACCCATCGACAATACAGTCAGCCATCTACCCAGAGGCAACACAACACACATACCCATCAACAAAACAGTCAGCCATCTACCCAGAGGCAACACAACGCACACCCATCGACAATACAGTCAGCCATCTACCCAGAGGCAACACAACACACATACCCATCAACAAAACAGTCAGCCATCTACCCAGAGGCAACACAACGCACACCCATCGACAATACAGTCAGCCATCTACCCAGAGGCAACACAACACACATACCCATCAACAAAACAGTCAGCCGTCTACCCAGAGGCAACACAATACACACAACCATCGACAATACAGTCAGCCATCTACCCAGAGGGACAGTTATACTACATTAGCATCCAATGCAACACAATACACATACCCATCGACAATACAGTCAGCCATCTACCCAGAGGGACAGTTATACTACATTAGCATCCAATGCAACACAATACACATACCCATCGACAATACAGTCAGCCATCTACCCAGAGGGACAGTTATACTACAGTAGCATTCAGGGTAAACCCCAGCCACCTATCCAGAGGGACAGTTATACTACAGTAGCATCCAGGGTAAACCCCAGCCATCTACCCAGAGGGACAGTTATACTACAGTAGCATCCAGGGTAAACCCCAGGCATCTACCCAGAGGGACAGTTATACTACAGTAGCATCCAGGGTAAACCCCAGCCATCTACCCAGAGGCAACACAACACACATACCCATTGACAATACAGTCAGCCATCTACCCAGAGGGACAGTTATACTACAGTAGCATCCAGGAAAGCACCCACAGGTCCAATCCAACATAACTACAACAGAGCTCCAGAACAGTCCACTGAGAGAATCCCAGGAGTTCAGTCAGAGAGCTTTGCTGAGATAAACACACAGGGTCTGCAAAAACCCAGCAGCATCTGAACTTATCAGATATGACACCTTCTGAACATGATCTGGAATCGAGGGATGCAATTCATTTAGTGTTATTCATTATTATTTAATCATTTCTAGTCCAGATAGAATAACAGATACTAAAGCCTTCACAATTATACATGTAATCATTCATAGCCTGCTACCTCAAAATATACACACCCAGAGCATTAGTAGAAACTCATAACCCTCAAATACTCGATTAACATTTTCAGAGACATGGATGAATAGAAACATTTCAGACACTGAGTAAAGAAATCCGGGGTTAGATATGATATAGAATTGATAGGTACACTCGAGGTGAGGGAGTAGCAACCTATGTCCTCGATAAATGACTGTCTATGAAGATTTCACCTGTGATTCCCCCTGTAGATGTTGATGGTTCATTTGTTTTAAATAACTCTACATGAGAACAAGTCATTGATGATTGGTCAAATTGAAAAACCACCCAATGCCCCAGTAGATGCCATAAACAATATTATCACCACTGTAAATTCAATGCATTGGTCAAATGAATGGATTATTTAGGATGACTTTAACAAGAATTGGCTAGATAAATCCTTTGCTAAGGATACAGAAAACTATTCAAAATATGTATGTTACTCAAATAATCAAAGAACCAATGAGAGTTAATCCACAAATTCATAACGGAACTTTGCTGAATTGGCTGTCGGTGACAGGTCCTGACAGGATTATACATTTGGCTGTTCTTCCAGACTGTTTAAGTGAACTTTCCATCATCTACTCTGTTTGTAATTTATTTAGCTAGACAAGTCAGTTAAGAACAAATTCTTATTTACAATGATGATTTACCGGGGAACAGTGGGTTAACGGCCCTGTTCAGGGGCAGAACGACAGATTTTTACCTACTTGTCCAACGCTCTAACCACAAGGCTAAAGAACCACCCACATTGATTAATTTAAGACAATGTATACATATCAATATTGATTCTTTCATTGACGACTTGATATCCAACGAGCAAAGATTTCAACTAATCCCAACAGCCCAAAGAGCATGGGATTACTGTCTCACTGACTTCACAAAGTGATAAAGATGCACCTTGGAGAACAGTACAAGTTAAGGGCTGTCACCTGCCCTGGGGTTAGCTCTGATTGAATACATCTGTACAGCGAAAGGGATAAAGCTCGGGCTAAGTACCGTAGAACCAAAGAACCAACTAATTGGGAGTCCTATATAGAAAATTAAATCCATCTATATGGGATAGTCTTACAAATAAAATGTATTTAAAAAATCTGGAAATACACAAAGGACCTTTTAAATAGGTCAAATAATCAAACCTATTCAGCAAATAATCCTAAATGACCATGTTATTCAAGAGCCCGACAGATATAGCTGATGTTTTTAATCATCACTTCTCATTTAGTAGCTCACCTGGAACCTCAAATAATATTACCCACAATTCCATCAATTCTGGGTATACTGTATATGGAGATCAACACCCCTAAGCAGACATTTAACTTTAGAAAGAATTAAACAACTGATGTACTGCCTCTCCTCAATGATATCAATATCAACTAAGGAGCAGGTCTAGATGGACTGGAACCCAGATTTATACATTGGTCTGGTAACACTAGAATGTGTCTTCTAGCAGATCTGTTCAACACGTCTTTAACGACTGGTTAAATACCTTTTGGATGGAAACGAGCCAGAGTCACCGAGTCTTCATAAAGGTGGAAACTCCTTAGACCCAAATGACTATAGACCTATTTCAGTAATCTAGTCAAACAATCTTTGAGAAATGAATACATTCCCAAATGTATCAGTACCTAGATAAATGTAATTTCACCCTTTCAATCTGGATTTAGACCCAACCGTTATATCACCACAGCATTAGAAACTTACTAATGGTATAAATCATTCATCTCACCAAGGCAAGCTAATTGGTGCAGTTAATCCTTCATCTCACCAAGGCAAGCTAATTGGTGCCGTTAATCCTTCATCTCACCAAGGCAAGCTAACTGGTGCTGTAAATCCTTCATCTCACCAAGGCAAACTAACTGGTGCTGTAAATCCTTCATCTCACCAAGGCAAACTAACTGGTGCTGTAAATCCTTCATCTCACCAAGGCAAACTAACTGGTGCTGTAAATCCTTCATCTCACCAAGGCAAACTAACTGGTGCTGTAAATCCTTCAACTCACCAAGGCAAACTAACTGGCGCTGTAAATCCTTCATCTCACCAAGGCAAACTAACTGGTGCCATCTTCATTGATTTATCAAAAGCATTTGATTTAGTCAATCATTCTATCTCACTAGGAAAACTTCAAAAGATTGGTTTCACTAACAGATCACTAAACTGGTCCCGTGCATATATTAGCAATAGAAAACAATGTGTTTTCATAGAAGGACATAAATCAGAGCTTCTTGGACTCAGTAGAGGTGTACCTCAAGGCTCAGTATTGGCCCCCCTTCTACTCTCTATATTCATAAATGAATTGCATCTAATGTGTCAGAATACACATGTTCACATGATAATACAGTGCTCTATACATCATGTTCAAATATACAAACAACTCTCAAAGATGATTTTAGCAAATGATTTGGCTTTAAATGAGAAAAAAAAACAGTCCTATATCACGCTGTTTGGTATGCAGAAAATAACAAACTCTACATCTGGTCATTTCAAAATTCATTGAAGTATATTTGTTAGTTGTGTTAGTAGTTGTAGCAGTTATTTGTTAGTTGTGTTAGTAGTTGTAGCAGTAGTTTTGTTAGTTGTTTAGTTGTAGCAGTATATTTGTTGTTGTTAGTTTTGTAGTTGTGATGTATTAGTTGTAGCAGTATATTTGTTAGTTGTGTTAGTAACAATGCTTGAATGTGTTGATTGTTTGACATTTCTAGATTTGAGGATAGATTCTACATATTGATTATACTAGGAAAAACAATTAACTATAAGCTTGGGTTACTATACAGATCCATTTTATGGTTTACTGTATCTGTTAGAAAGACCTTAGTAACCCAACTGCTGTTTCCTGTCCTAGACTGTGGTGACATCTTTCAAAACTCCAACCAAGAACTTATTTCACAAATGAGGTGTTATTTATAACAATGACTGCATATTCATAATTGGGTGCCATTATAAGACATTATTGCACAATGTATGAATCGCTAAAGGGCCTGTCACTCCCAAACAGAAGACAACTGCATTGGTACCACTTTCTTTTTCAAATGTATCAACTTAGATTTTTCCCTGTATATATTAGGGAACACCTAACTTCACAAGATGCACACTACTCCTTTTGATAAGAACAGCAATTACACATTCCGCGGATATATCATGAAGATAGAGTAAGATCTTTGTCACACCCTGACCTTAGTATTCTTTGTTTTCTTTGTTATTTTGGTTAGGTCAGGGTATGACATGGGTGATGTATGTGTTTTTGTCTTGTCTAGGGGGGTTGTATGTTTATGGTGGTGGTTCCCATTCTAGGTGTTTTTGTAAGTGTATGGTTGCCTAGATTGGTTCTCAATTAGAGGCAGCTGTCTATCGTTGTCTCTGATTGGGAACCATATTTAGGCAGCCATCTTCTGTGGGTACTTTGTGGGTGATTGTTTCCTGTTCTAGTGTTTAGTGGTCACGTTACGGGACTGGTTTGGCTTTGTTCCGTTTGTTGTTTTTGTTCGGTGCTTAAGTATCCCATTAAATATGGATTTATCATCACGCTGCATCTTGGTCCTCCTCTCTTTCATCCGAAAACAACCGTTACAATCTTTCAGATACAAAGGCCTTAACTGACTGAAACCATTTACCCATAGAAATCATGGCATTGAAATCACACCGTGAATTTAAGAAATACCTTTTTTTTTCAAATTTTAAGAACAAACTGTTTGTATTTTTAACTAATATGAACATATTTGTAAATATGTATGTATATATCATAGGTACGTAGTTTTATTAATTGTAGTTTTGTTAGTTATATTAGTAGTTGTAGCAGTAGTTTTGTTAGTTGTAGCAGTAGATTTGTTAGTTGTGTTAGTAGTTGTAGCAGTATATTTGTTAGTTGTGTTAGTAGTTGTAGCAGTATATTTGTTAGTTGTGTTAGTAGTTGTAGCAGTATATTTGTTAGTTGTGTTAGTAGTTGTAGCACTAGTTTTGTTAGTTGTATTAGTTGTAGCAGTATATTTGTTAGTTGTGTTAGTAGTTGTAGCAGTATTTATTTTGTGTTTAGTTGTAGCAGTATATTTGTTAGTTGTGTTAGTAGTTGTAGCACTAGTTTTGTTAGTTGTATTAGTTGTAGCAGTATATTTGTTAGTTGTGTTAGTAGTTGTAGCAGTAGTTTTGTTAGTTGTAGCAGTAGTTTTGTTAGTTGTATTAGTTGTAGCAGTATATTTGTTAGTTGTAGCAGTATTTTAGTAGTTGTAGCAGTAGTTTTGTTAGTTGTTAGTAGTTGTAGCAGTATATTTGTTAGTTGTGTTAGTAGTTGTAGCAGTAGTTTTAGTAGTTGTGTTAGTTGTGTTAGTAGTTGTAGCAGTATTTATTTGTTAGTTGTGTATTTATTAGTTGTGTTAGTAGTTGTATTTATTAGCAGTTGTAGTTTTATTAGTTGTTATTAGTTGTAGCAGTTAGTAGTTTGTTAGTTGTGTTAGTAGTTGTAGCAGTATATTTGTTAGTTGTGTTAGTAGTTGTAGCACTAGTTTTGTTAGTTGTATTAGTTGTAGCAGTATATTTGTTAGTTGTAGCAGTAGTTTTGTTAGTTGTATTAGTTGTAGCAGTATTTATTAGTTTGTTAGTAGTTGTAGCAGTATTTATTAGTAGTATTTATTAGTTGTGTTTGTGTTAGTAGTTGTGTATTTATTAGTTGTTAGTAGTTGTAGCAGTATTTATTAGTTTGTTAGTAGTTGTAGCAGTAGTTTTGTAGTTGTAGCAGTATTTATTAGTTGTGTTTTTGTTAGTTTGTATTTATTAGTTGTGTTTAGTTGTAGCAGTAGTTTAGTTGTAGCAGTATTTATTAGTTTTTGTAGGTCTGTTAGTAGTTGTAGCAGTAGTTTTGTAGTTGTGTTAGGAGTTGTAGCAGTATTTATTAGTTGTGTTAGTAGTTGTAGCAGTATTTATTAGTTGTGTTAGTAGTTGTAGCAGTATTTATTAGTTGTGTTAGTAGTTGTAGCAGTATTTATTAGTTGTGTTAGTAGTTGTAGCAGTATTTATTAGTTGTGTTAGTAGTTGTAGTTGTGTTAGTAGTTATTTATTAGTTGTGTTAGTAGTTGTAGCAGTATTTATTAGTTGTGTTAGTAGTTGTAGCAGTATTTATTAGTTGTGTTAGTAGTTGTAGCAGTATTTATTAGTTGTGTTAGTAGTTGTAGCAGTAGTTTTGGTAGTTGTAGCAGTATTTATTAGTAGTTGTAGCAGTATTTATTAGTTGTGTTAGTAGTTGTAGCAGTATTTATTAGTTGTGTTAGTAGTTGTAGCAGTATTTATTAGTTGTGTTAGTAGTTGTAGCAGTATTTATTAGTTGTGTTAGTAGTTGTAGCAGTATTTATTAGTTGTGTTAGTAGTTGTAGCAGTATTTATTAGTTAGTGTTAGTAGTTGTAGCAGTATTTATTAGTTGTGTTAGTAGTTGTAGCAGTATTTATTAGTTGTGTTAGTAGTTGTAGCAGTATTTATTAGTTGTGTTAGTAGTTGTAGCAGTATTTATTAGTTGTGTTAGTAGTTGTAGCAGTATTTATTAGTTGTGTTAGTAGTTGTAGCAGTATTTATTAGTTGTGTTAGTAGTTGTTAGTGTTAGTTGTGTTAGTAGTTGTAGCAGTATTTATTAGTTGTGTTAGTAGTTGTAGCAGTATTTATTAGTTGTGTTAGTAGTTGTAGCAGTATTTATTAGTTGTGTTAGTAGTTGTAGCAGTATTTATTAGTTGTGTTAGTAGTTGTAGCAGTATTTATTAGTTGTGTTAGTAGTTTAGTATTTATTAGTTGTTAGTAGTTGTAGCAGTATTTATTAGTTGTGTTAGTAGTTGTAGCAGTATTTATTAGTTGTGTTAGTAGTTGTAGCAGTATTTATTAGTTGTGTTAGTAGTTGTAGCAGTATTTATTAGTTGTGTTAGTAGTTGTAGCAGTAGTTTAGCAGTATTTATTAGTTTTAGTAGTTGTAGTATTTATTTGTGTTAGTAGTTGTAGCAGTATTTATTAGTTGTGTTAGTAGTTGTAGCAGTATTTATTAGTTGTGTTAGTAGTTGTAGCAGTATTTATTATTGTGTTAGTAGTTGTTAGTAGTTGTTAGTAGCAGTAGTTTTTAGTAGTTTAGTTGTGTTAGTAGTTGTAGCAGTATTTATTAGTTGTGTTAGTAGTTGTAGCAGTATTTATTAGTTGTGTTAGTAGTTGTAGCAGTATTTATTAGTTGTGTTAGTAGTTGTAGCAGTATTTATTAGTTGTGTTAGTAGTTGTAGCAGTATTTATTAGTTGTGTTTAGTTGTGTTAGTTGTGTTAGTTGTAGCAGTATTTATTAGTTGTGTTAGTAGTTGTAGCAGTATTTATTAGTTGTGTTAGTAGTTGTAGCAGTAGTTTTTATTAGTTGTGTTAGTAGTTGTAGCAGTATTTATTAGTTGTGTTAGTAGTTGTAGCAGTATTTATTAGTTGTGTTAGTAGTTGTAGCAGTATTTATTAGTTGTGTTAGTAGTTGTAGCAGTATTTATTAGTTGTGTTAGTAGTTGTAGCAGTATTTTTAGTTGTGTTAGTAGTTGTGTTAGTAGTTGTAGCAGTATTTATTAGTTGTGTTAGTAGTTGTAGCAGTATTTATTAGTTGTGTTAGTAGTTGTAGCAGTATTTATTAGTTGTGTTAGTAGTTGTAGCAGTATTTATTAGTTGTGTTAGTAGTTGTAGCAGTATTTATTAGTTGTGTTAGTAGTTGTAGCAGTATTTATTAGTTGTGTTAGTAGTTGTAGCAGTATTTATTAGTTGTAGTTTAGTAGTTGTAGCAGTATTTATTAGTTGTGTTAGTAGTTGTAGCAGTATTTATTAGTTGTGTTAGTAGTTGT
>NC_060187.1:6315120-6335120 GCF_021184085.1 Oncorhynchus gorbuscha | reverse complement strand
GCTTATGACTTAAAATGAAGATTTTAAATGGACATCTTTTGGGAAAACAAATCTCCAAGACAGGCCCTACGTTGTTCATAAAATCACCAAGACAGGCCCTACGTTGTTCATAAAATCACCAAGACAGGCCCTACGTTGTTCATAAAATCACCCAGACAGGCCCTACGTTGTTCATAAAATCACCAAGACAGGCCCTACGTTGTTCATAAAATCACCCAGACAGGCCCTACGTTGTTCATAAAAGCTTGTTGTGTGTAAAAAAAAATAAAAAAAACATATTTACTCGTCCAACTCTGCTTCATTTTAATGCTTCAGGGTAGACAGGCAACGAGGTACAGACTTACCTGTCTGAAAGGCAGCATTGCTGAATAATTTGATCACATTTTTTCAATTCACACGGGTGCTGAACAAACAGGAATCTGTGATTAACAGTTTTAATTATGATTCTAACCTGACTTACTCCGACAGCCTCGCAACACGTCTATACAATGAATAAATCACAGGGGCTGGGATCGTCAAGCTGCCTGCTAAGTGAATGTGCTCCTGGCCAGTAGATTGCTTTGTGACTGCCACAAGCTGTGAGTCAGCCTGGGCTGAGGAGCATTTTCCCCCGCTCCCCTCCTCCTTCCCGTCCCCCCTCACTTACTAGTCTCTGTCTTGTCCATCTCTTTTATTTTTCAATCCTTCCCCCTCCCACCTCCCCAATCCATCTGTCTTGTCCATCTCTCTTATTTTCAACCCTTCCTTCCCTCCATCCCTCCCTCCATCCATCCTTCCCTCGCTCCCACCTCCCCAACCTCCATCCTCTGTCTTGTCCATCTCTCTTATTTTCAACCCTTCCTTCCCTCCCTCCATCCATCCTTCCCTCGCTCCCACCTCCCCAACCTCCATCCTCTGTCCTGTCCATCTCTCTTATTTTCAACCCTTCCTTCCTTCCCTCCATCCCTCCCTCCATCCATCCATCCATCCATCCATCCATCCATCCTTCCCTCGCTCCCACCTCCCCAACCTCCATCCTCTGTCCTGTCCATCTCTCCTGAAGTCTATGGTAAGTCATTGAACTGTGATGCCCACATAAGTTCAGACATAAGTAGGTCCATAGTATTTGTCCCTCATGCTCTCTCCTATGCTACCTGATTTTTCTGTCCATTTCTTGTTGACTAGCCAGTGTTGAGTAGGTTATCATTGGACTCAAATCACATCCTGTTCCCAATATAGTGCCCTACGTTTAAGCAATGACCATAGAGTTGTCTACTTTATATGGAAATTGTGTGCCACTTGGGAAGCAACCGATGACTCATGCTTAGCTTACAGTACCTCTTGGACGCCATGGAAAGTAGAGGGATTTCTCTTTATCCTAACAGGTCTAACGGGTCGTAACGGGTAGTGACAGGTCATAACACTGGTGTGGTGTACAACCACACTATAGATGAGCTGCTTTGCTCTTGATTAGGATCTGTTATGACCTGCCACTACCCATTACGACCCGTTAGACCTGTTACGACCCGTTACGACCCGTTAGACCTGTTAGGATCTTTTGTGACCTGTTACGACCTGTTAGGATCTGTTACGACCCGTTACGACCCGTTAGACCTGTTACGACCTGTCACAACCCGTTAGACCTGTTAGGGCCTGTTACAACCTGTTAGGGCCTGTTACAACCTGTTAGGGCCTGTTACAACCTGTTAGGGCCTGTTACAACCTGTTAGGGCCTGTTATGACCTGTTAGGGCCTGTTATGACCTGTTAGGATCTGTTAGGGCCTGTTACATTTACATTACATTTAAGTCATTTAGCAGACGCTCTTATCCAGAGCGACTGTTAGGACCTGTTAGGGCCTGTTACAACCTGTTAGGGCCTGTTACAACCTGTTACGACCTGTTAGGGCCTGTTACGACCTGTTAGGGCCTGTTACAACCTGTTAGGGCCTGTTACAACCTGTTAGGGCCTGTTACAACCTGTTAGGGCCTGTTACAACCTGTTAGGGCCTGTTATGACCTGTTAGGGCCTGTTATGACCTGTTAGGATCTGTTAGGGCCTGTTACATTTACATTACATTTAAGTCATTTAGCAGACGCTCTTATCCAGAGCGACTGTTAGGACCTGTTAGGGCCTGTTACAACCTGTTAGGGCCTGTTACAACCTGTTACGACCTGTTAGGGCCTGTTACAACCTGTTAGGGCCTGTTACGACCTGTTAGGGCCTGTTACAACCTGTTATGAGGTCTATTTTCTTGGTGATTTAAATATTCACTTGCTTTCATTATTAAGCTGCCCACTCAAGAAAAAGCTTCAAACTGTAAGTACCTGCAACCTAGTTCAGGTTATCAGTCAACCTACCCGGGTAGTTACAAACAGCACAGGAATGAAATCATCAACATGAATTGATCACATCTTCACTAATGCTGCAGAAATGTGCTTTAAAACAGTATCCAGACCCATCGGATGTAGTGATCACAATATAGTAGCCATATCTAGGAAAACCAAAGTTCCAAAGGCTGGGCCTAATATAGTGCATGAGAGGTCACACAATAAGTTTTGTAGTGATTCCTACGTTGTTTTTGTAAATAATATTTGTTGGGCTGTGGTGTTTAACGCGACGCTGCACTTCACACATTTGTGAAATGATTCCAGTTACTAATAATTATGCACCCATTAACAAAATGACTGTAAAAACTGATGAGCAATTGAACAATTTTATGGTCGAGAGGGATGAGGCAAAAAAGAATGGCAAATGAGTCTGGCTGCACAACCGATTGGAAAATGTACGGCAAATTGAGAAATCATGTGGCTAAACTAAATAAACAAGTAGAAGAAACTATACTATGAAACAAAGATAAATTATATATAAAGAATGATAGTAAATCACTTTGGATCACCTGAAATGACATTTTGGTTTTAAAAAAAAAGGCAAACTCAGTTCAATCATTCATTGAATCAGATGGCTCATTCATTACAAAACCCACTGATATTGCTAACTACTTTTTTTTCATTGGCAAGATAAGCAAACTTAGGGATGACATGCCAGCAACAAACGCTAACACTACACATCCAAGTATATCAGACCAAATTATGAAAGACAAGAATTGTACTTTTGAATTCCGTAAAGGTGAGTGTGGAAGAGATGAAAAAACGATTGTTGTATTTCAACAATGACAAGCCACCGGGGTCTGACAACTTAGATGGATAATATTACTGAGGATAATAGCGGACGATATTGCCACTCCTATTTGCCACATCTTCAATCTAAGGCTACTAGAGAGTGTGTTCCCTCAGGCCTGGAGGGAAGCTAAAGTCATTACGCTACCCAAGAATAGTAATGGCTCAAATAGCTGACCAATCAGCCTGTTACCCAGCCTTAGTACACTTTTGGAAAATTATGTTTGACCAGATACAAATGAAATTGTATTTGTCACATACAGTGAAATGCTTACTTACAAGCCCTTAATTAACCAACATTGCAGTTTTAAGAAAATACCTAAAAATAGTAAGAAATAAAAGTAACAAATAATTAAAGAGCAGCAGTAAAATACCAATACAGAGACTATGTACAGGGGGTACCGGTATAGAGTCAATGTGCGGGGACACCGGTTAGTCGAAGTAATTTAGGTATTATGTGCAGAGGAACTAATGGGGATCCTTAATAAACCCCAGGAAGAGTAGCTACTGCCTTGGGAGGAACTAATGGGGATCCGTAATAAACCCCAAGAAGAGTAGCTACTGCCTTGGGAGGAACTAATGGGGATCCATAATAAACCCCAGGAAGAGTAGCTACTGCCTTGGGAGGAACTAATGGGGATCCATAATAAACCCCAGGAAGAGTAGCTACTGCCTTGGGAGGAACTAATGGGGATCCATAATAAACCCCAAGAAGAGTAGCTACTGCCTTGGGAGGAACTAATGGGGATCCATAATAAACCCCAAGAAGAGTAGCTACTGCCTTGGGAGGAACTAATGGGGATCCTTAATAAACCCCAGGAAGAGTATCTACTGCCTTGGGAGGAACTAATGGGGATCCTTAATAAACCCCAGGAAGAGTAGCTACTGCCTTGGGAGGAACTAATGGGGATCCGTAATAAACCCCAAGAAGAGTAGCTACTGCCTTGGGAGGAACTAATGGGGATCCATAATAAACCCCAGGAAGAGTAGCTACTGCCTTGGGAGGAACTAATGGGGATCCTTAATAAACCCCAGGAAGAGTATCTACTGCCTTGGGAGGAACTAATGGGGATCCTTAATAAACCCCAGGAAGAGTAGCTACTGCCTTGGGAGGAACTAATGGGGATCCATAATAAACCCCAGGAAGAGTAGCTACTGCCTTGGGAGGAACTAATGGGGATCCATAATAAACCCCAAGAAGAGTAGCTACTGCCTTGGGAGGAACTAATGGGGATCCATAATAAACCCCAAGAAGAGTAGCTACTGCCTTGGGAGGAACTAATGGGGATCCTTAATAAACCCCAGGAAGAGTATCTACTGCCTTGGGAGGAACTAATGGGGATCCTTAATAAACCCCAGGAAGAGTAGCTACTGCCTTGGGAGGAACTAATGGGGATCCGTAATAAACCCCAAGAAGAGTAGCTACTGCCTTGGGAGGAACTAATGGGGATCCATAATAAACCCCAGGAAGAGTAGCTACTGCCTTGGGAGGAACTAATGGGGATCCTTAATAAACCCCAGGAAGAGTATCTACTGCCTTGGGAGGAACTAATGGGGATCCTTAATAAACCCCAGGAAGAGTAGCTACTGCCTTGGGAGGAACTAATGGGGATCCATAATAAACCCCAGGAAGAGTAGCTACTGCCTTGGGAGGAACTAATGGGGATCCTTAATAAACCCCAGGAAGAGTAGCTACTGCCTTGGGAGGAACTAATGGGGATCCTTAATAAACCCCAGGAAGAGTAGCTACTGCCTTGGGAGGAACTAATGGGTATCCTTAATAAAACCCAGGAAGAGTAGCTACTGCCTTGGGAGGAACTAATGGGGATCCTTAATAAACCCCAGGAAGAGTAGCTACTGCCTTGGGAGGAACTAATGGGGATCCTTAATAAACCCCAAGAAGAGTAGCTACTGCCTTGGGAGGAACTAATGGGGATCCATAATAAACCCCAGGAAGAGTAGCTACTGCCTTGGGAGGAACTAATGGGGATCCATAATAAACCCCAAGAAGAGTAGCTACTGCCTTGGGAGGAACTAATGGGGATCCATAATAGACCCCAGGAAGAGTAGCTACTGCCTTGGGAGGAACTAATGGGGATCCTTAATAAACCCCAGGAAGAGTAGCTACTGCCTTGGGAGGAACTAATGGGGATCCTTAATAAACCCCAAGAAGAGTAGCTACTGCCTTGGGAGGAACTAATGGGGATCCATAATAGACCCCAGGAAGAGTAGCTACTGCCTTGGGAGGAACTAATGGGGATCCATAATAGACCCCAGGAAGAGTAGCTACTGCCTTGGGAGGAACTAATGGGGATCCATAATAAACCCCAGGAAGAGTAGCTACTGCCTTGGGAGGAACTAATGGGGATCCATAATAAACCCCAGGAAGAGTAGCTACTGCCTTGGGAGGAACTAATGGGGATCCATAATAAACCCCAAGAAGAGTAGCTACTGCCTTGGGAGGAACTAATGGGTATCCTTAATAAACCCCAGGAAGAGTAGCTACTGCCTTGGGAGGAACTAATGGGGATCCTTAATAAACCCCAGGAAGAGTAGCTAGTGCCTTGGGAGGAAATAATGGGGATCCTTAATAAACCCCAAGAAGAGTAGCTACTGCCTTGGGAGGAACTAATGGGGATCCATAATAAACCCCAGGTAGAGTAGCTACTGCCTTGGGAGGAACTAATGGGGATCCATAATAAACCCCAGGAAGAGTAGCTACTGCCTTGGGAGGAACTAATGGGGATCCATAATAAACCCCAGGAAGAGTAGCTACTGCCTTGGGAGGATGGGGATCCATAATAAACCCCAAGAAGAGTAGCTACTGCCTTGGGAGGAACTAATGGGGATCCATAATAGACCCCAGGAAGAGTAGCTACTGCCTTGGGAGGAACTAATGGGGATCCTTAATAAACCCCAGGAAGAGTAGCTACTGCCTTGGGAGGAACTAATGGGGATCCGTAATAAACCCCAAGAAGAGTAGCTACTGCCTTGGGAGGAACTAATGGGGATCCATAATAAACCCCAGGAAGAGTAGCTACTGCCTTGGGAGGAACTAATGGGGATCCTTAATAAACCCCAGGAAGAGTATCTACTGCCTTGGGAGGAACTAATGGGGATCCTTAATAAACCCCAGGAAGAGTAGCTACTGCCTTGGGAGGAACTAATGGGGATCCATAATAAACCCCAGGAAGAGTAGCTACTGCCTTGGGAGGAACTAATGGGGATCCATAATAAACCCCAAGAAGAGTAGCTACTGCCTTGGGAGGAACTAATGGGGATCCATAATAAACCCCAAGAAGAGTAGCTACTGCCTTGGGAGGAACTAATGGGGATCCTTAATAAACCCCAGGAAGAGTATCTACTGCCTTGGGAGGAACTAATGGGGATCCTTAATAAACCCCAGGAAGAGTAGCTACTGCCTTGGGAGGAACTAATGGGGATCCGTAATAAACCCCAAGAAGAGTAGCTACTGCCTTGGGAGGAACTAATGGGGATCCATAATAAACCCCAGGAAGAGTAGCTACTGCCTTGGGAGGAACTAATGGGGATCCTTAATAAACCCCAGGAAGAGTATCTACTGCCTTGGGAGGAACTAATGGGGATCCTTAATAAACCCCAGGAAGAGTAGCTACTGCCTTGGGAGGAACTAATGGGGATCCATAATAAACCCCAGGAAGAGTAGCTACTGCCTTGGGAGGAACTAATGGGGATCCTTAATAAACCCCAGGAAGAGTAGCTACTGCCTTGGGAGGAACTAATGGGGATCCTTAATAAACCCCAGGAAGAGTAGCTACTGCCTTGGGAGGAACTAATTGGGATCCTTAATAAACCCAGGAAGAGTAGCTACTGCCTTGGGAGGAACTAATGGGGATCCATAATAAACCCCAGGAAGAGTAGCTACTGCCTTGGGAGGAACTAATGGGGATCCTTAATAAACCCCAGGAAGAGTAGCTACTGCCTTGGGAGGAACTAATGGGGATCCTTAATAAACCCCAGGAAGAGTAGCTACTGCCTTGGGAGGAACTAATGGGTATCCTTAATAAAACCCAGGAAGAGTAGCTACTGCCTTGGGAGGAACTAATGGGGATCCTTAATAAACTCCAGGAAGAGTAGCTACTGCCTTGGGAGGAACTAATGGGGATCCTTAATAAACCCCAAGAAGAGTAGCTACTGCCTTGGGAGGAACTAATGGGGATCCATAATAAACCCCAGGAAGAGTAGCTACTGCCTTGGGAGGAACTAATGGGGATCCATAATAAACCCCAAGAAGAGTAGCTACTGCCTTGGGAGGAACTAATGGGGATCCATAATAGACCCCAGGAAGAGTAGCTACTGCCTTGGGAGGAACTAATGGGGATCCTTAATAAACCCCAGGAAGAGTAGCTACTGCCTTGGGAGGAACTAATGGGGATCCTTAATAAACCCCAAGAAGAGTAGCTACTGCCTTGGGAGGAACTAATGGGGATCCATAATAGACCCCAGGAAGAGTAGCTACTGCCTTGGGAGGAACTAATGGGGATCCATAATAGACCCCAGGAAGAGTAGCTACTGCCTTGGGAGGAACTAATGGGGATCCATAATAAACCCCAGGAAGAGTAGCTACTGCCTTGGGAGGAACTAATGGGGATCCATAATAAACCCCAGGAAGAGTAGCTACTGCCTTGGGAGGAACTAATGGGGATCCATAATAAACCCCAAGAAGAGTAGCTACTGCCTTGGGAGGAACTAATGGGGATCCGTAATAAACCCCAAGAAGAGTAGCTACTGCCTTGGGAGGAACTAATGGGGATCCATAATAAACCCCAGGAAGAGTAGCTACTGCCTTGGGAGGAACTAATGGGGATCCTTAATAAACCCCAGGAAGAGTATCTACTGCCTTGGGAGGAACTAATGGGGATCCTTAATAAACCCCAGGAAGAGTAGCTACTGCCTTGGGAGGAACTAATGGGGATCCATAATAAACCCCAGGAAGAGTAGCTACTGCCTTGGGAGGAACTAATGGGGATCCTTAATAAACCCCAGGAAGAGTAGCTACTGCCTTGGGAGGAACTAATGGGGATCCTTAATAAACCCCAGGAAGAGTAGCTACTGCCTTGGGAGGAACTAATTGGTATCCTTAATAAAACCCAGGAAGAGTAGCTACTGCCTTGGGAGGAACTAATGGGGATCCTTAATAAACCCCAGGAAGAGTAGCTACTGCCTTGGGAGGAACTAATGGGGATCCTTAATAAACCCCAAGAAGAGTAGCTACTGCCTTGGGAGGAACTAATGGGGATCCATAATAAACCCCAGGAAGAGTAGCTACTGCCTTGGGAGGAACTAATGGGGATCCATAATAAACCCCAAGAAGAGTAGCTACTGCCTTGGGAGGAACTAATGGGGATCCATAATAGACCCCAGGAAGAGTAGCTACTGCCTTGGGAGGAACTAATGGGGATCCTTAATAAACCCCAGGAAGAGTAGCTACTGCCTTGGGAGGAACTAATGGGGATAAACCCCAAGAAGAGTAGCTATGCCTTGGGAGGAACTAATAATAAACCCCAGGAAGAGTAGCTACTGCCTTGGGAGGAACTAATGGGGATCCATAATAAACCCCAGGAAGAGTAGCTACTGCCTTGGGAGGAACTAATGGGGATCCATAATAAACCCCAGGAAGAGTAGCTACTGCCTTGGGAGGAACTAATGGGGATCCATAATAAACCCCAAGAAGAGTAGCTACTGCCTTGGGAGGAACTAATGGGGATCCTTAATAAACCCCAGGAAGAGTAGCTACTGCCTTGGGAGGAACTAATGGGGATCCTTAATAAACCCCAGGAAGAGTAGCTAGTGCCTTGGGAGGAACTAATGGGGATCCTTAATAAACCCCAAGAAGAGTAGCTACTGCCTTGGGAGGAACTAATGGGGATCCATAATAAACCCCAGGAAGAGTAGCTACTGCCTTGGGAGGAACTAATGGGGATCCATAATAAACCCCAAGAAGAGTAGCTACTGCCTTGGGAGGAACTAATGGGGATCCATAATAACCCCAGGAAGAGTAGCTACTGCCTTGGGAGGAACTAATGGGGATCCCTAATAAACCCCAGGAAGAGTAGCTACTGCCTTGGGAGGAACTAATGGGGATCCATAATAAACCCCAGGAAGAGTAGCTACTGCCTTGGGAGGAACTAATGGGGATCCATAATAAACCCCAGGAAGAGTAGCTACTGCCTTGGGAGGAACTAATGGGGATCCATAATAAACCCCAGGAAGAGTAGCTACTGCCTTGGGAGGAACTAATGGGGATCCATAATAAACCCCAGGAAGAGTAGCTACTGCCTTGGGAGGAACTAATGGGGATCCTTAATAAACCCCAGGAAGAGTAGCTACTGCCTTGGGAGGAACTAATGGGGATCCATAATTAACCCCAGGAAGAGTAGCTACTGCCTTGGGAGGAACTAATGGGGATCCTTAATAAACCCCAGGAAGAGTAGCTGCTGCCTTGGGAGGAACTAATGGGGATCCATAATAAACCCCAGGAAGAGTAGCTACTGCCTTGGGAGGAACTAATGGGGATCCATAATAAACCCCAGGAAGAGTAGCTACTGCCTTGGGAGGAACTAATGGGGATCCATAATAAACCCCAGGAAGAGTAGCTACTGCCTTGGGAGGAACTAATGGGGATCCATAATAAACCCCAAGAAGAGTAGCTACTGCCTTGGGAGGAACTAATGGGGATCCTTAATAAACCCCAGGAAGAGTAGCTACTGCCTTGGGAGGAACTAATGGGGATCCATAATAAACCCCAGGAAGAGTAGCTACTGCCTTGGGAGGAACTAATGGGGATCCTCAATAAACCCCAGGAAGAGTAGCTACTGCCTTGGGAGGAACTAATGGGGATCCATAATAAACCCCAGGAAGAGTAGCTACTGCCTTGGGAGGAACTAATGGGGATCCATAATAAACCCCAGGAAGAGTAGCTACTGCCTTGGGAGGAACTAATGGGGATCCATAATAAACCCCAGGAAGAGTAGCTACTGCCTTGGGAGGAACTAATGGGGATCCATAATAAACCCCAGGAAGAGTAGCTACTGCCTTGGGAGGAACTAATGGGGATCCATAATAAACCCCAGGAAGAGTAGCTACTGCCTTGGGAGGAACTAATGGGGATCCTTAATAAACCCCAGGAAGAGTAGCTACTGCCTTGGGAGGAACTAATGGGGATCCATAATAAACCCCAGGAAGAGTAGCTACTGCCTTGGGAGGAACTAATGGGGATCCTTAATAAACCCCAGGAAGAGTAGCTGCTGCCTTGGGAGGAACTAATGGGGATCCATAATAAACCCCAGGAAGAGTAGCTACTGCCTTGGGAGGAACTAATGGGGATCCATAATAAACCCCAGGAAGAGTAGCTACTGCCTTGGGAGGAACTAATGGGGATCCATAATAAACCCCAGGAAGAGTAGCTACTGCCTTGGGAGGAACTAATGGGGATCCATAATAAACCCCAAGAAGAGTAGCTACTGCCTTGGGAGGAACTAATGGGGATCCTTAATAAACCCCAGGAAGAGTAGCTACTGCCTTGGGAGGAACTAATGGGGATCCATAATAAACCCCAGGAAGAGTAGCTACTGCCTTGGGAGGAACTAATGGGGATCCTCAATAAACCCCAGGAAGAGTAGCTACTGCCTTGGGAGGAACTAATGGGGATCCATAATAAACCCCAGGAAGAGTAGCTACTGCCTTGGGAGGAACTAATCGGGATCCTTAATAAATGCAAATACAAATTAGGACCTGTTAGGACCTGTAATTATGTGTTAGGACCTGGTACATTAGCTATATTTTTTTTATTCAAGTGGCACATGCAGCATCAGACACAATCTACCACACAATGTATTTATCCAAGATCACATTATTTGTAATATTTCGCTGAACTCATCAGGGCTCTAAAAAATGTATTAAAATCTCAATGTGATATCCCTGGTTAAATAATAAAAACCATCTGAGAATGTCCCTCTTAGCTACTTCTGACCATGGGAATGTCGTCTTAGCTACCTCTGACCATGATAATGTCCCTCTTAGCTTCTTCTGACCATGATAACGTCCCTCTTAGCTTCTTCTGACCATGATAATGTCCTCTTAGTGTCTTCTGACCATGATAATGTAGTCTTAGCTACTTCTGACCATGACAATGTAGTCTTAGCTACTTCTGACCATGGGAATGTTCCTCTTAGCTACTTCTGACCATGGGAATGTTCCTCTTAGCTACTTCTGACCATGGGAATGTTCCTCTTGGCGACTTCTGACCATGATAATGTCCCTCTTAGCTCCTTCTGACCATGATAATGTCCTCTTCGTGTCTTCTGACCATGACAATGTAGTCTTAGCTACTTCTGACCATGGGAATGTTCCTCTTAGCTACTTCTGACCATGATAATGTCCCTCTTGGCACCTTCTGACCATGTGTCTCAATGGTTCTCCATAGAGTTGTATGGTAGAGTTATGGATGGGAGTCTTGTATTGGACCAGTTTACAGACTTCAACAGCTGTTCTGTTTGATGATGTTTGAGATGTTATTTTTGTTTAATTGAGGCGCCTTTTGGCCCACTGTTGGTCTGACTATGTACAACACACTGTTCTTAAGTGGTGGCAGTGGTTTATATCCATTCCGTCACATGGAAAAATCAAGGATTTAATCTAGAAGTTATTTTCCGCTCTTTCTTTTAAATAACGCTTGAATGGCTCCCAGTGTTGACAAATAGAAGAAGAAGTCTGCATACCAGTTAGAATACATAAGGATGACATTTTGAATAGCTCGGGGAGTGTAAACAATGCTCTACAAAGGCTGAATCTGCTAGGTTTCCATGTATTAAATGTTGTTGAGTTAAACACACATAGCTCCTCGCTGCTAGACGTCTCTTCTATCCTCCCTGGCTGTCGTTGATTCATTCCAGCCAGGCAGATCTAATGAAGGGCTGTTTGCTAAGTTGTCATCTTTGCTATCCCTTGTCAGGATCTCTCAGCAATCATAAAACAACCCAGCCCTTACAAAGCAATATGTTATACCCGCCTTAGATTAGAAAATATATATATATTTTTTTTACCCCTGGCTTTTTTTGTAGTCAATCATGACTCCTACAGAATAGGAATCCAAACAGATGGAATGTGAATGCATCAAGCTCACCATCAAAAGACACAGACGTGCTACTGTAGCAGTTATCATGATATTCATTTCTGCTTTAGTTTTTTTTTAACAATTTGTCTCCTTTCAATTGTACAACTGATGAGTGAATAAAGCACTTATTCAGTTAGATGAATGTTGCAATTAATTAACCTTTTTGAGTATCTGTCTTATATAATTATGGGAATGTTAAAAATGATATTGACACAAACTCCATGTGGATAGTGTCGGGTGACAGGGGTTCGGTCCTGAACGTCAAATATTTCAGCATAGCTGAATGCTGTGGTAGGTATTACAGCTGTTAAACTAACATCCATTGTAAGAGATGGGCTACGGAGTCCCAATCAGGACACCTTTTGGATCTTCTAATACGGCATTGAAAATTCTAAAAGTTCCCCCTGACACACAGCTTATTTATACAGAATGAATCAACCAACCAATGTAATGATGCTTTAAAACGAGCAATGATTTCCATGATTAAAAAAAAAAGTTCTCAAGACAACTATAAAGACTGCTATGGGCTAGTAAACATATGCTGCTGAATTCACTTAAAGAATATGTTCGATATAAATGTTGATATGCATCATAAATATTGTAATTATAGGGTTATGTCCCAAATGGCAATCTATTCCTTATGCAGTGCACTACTTTAGACTAGAGCTCTATGGACCCCCTCTGTATATAGAGCCCTATGGAACTCTTCTGTATATAGAGCCCTATGGAACCCTTCTGTATATAGAGCCCTGTGGAACCCTTCTGTATATAGAGCCCTATGGAACCCTTCTGTATATAGAGCCCTGTGGAACCCTTCTGCATATAGAGGCCTATGGAACCCGTTCTGTATATAGAGCCCTATGGAACTCTTCTGTATATAGAGCCCTATGGAGCCCTTCTGTATATAGAGCCCTATGGAACCCTTCTGTATATAGAGCCCTATAGAACCCGTTCTGTATATAGAGCCCTATAGAACCCTTCTGTATATAGAGCCCTATAGAACCCTTCTGTATATAGAGCCCTATAGAACCATTCTGCATCTAGAGCCCTATGGAACCCTTCTGTATATAGAGTCTGGTGGAACCCTTCTGTATATAGAGCCCTGTGGAACCCTTCTGTATATAGAGCCCTATGGAACCCTTCTGTATATAGAGCCATGTGAAACCCTTCTGTATATAGAGCCCTGTGGAACCCTTCTGCATATAGAGCCCTATGGAACCCTTCTATATATAGAGCCCTATAGAACACTTCTGTATATAGAGCCCTATAGAACCATTCTGCATCTAGAGCCCTATGGAACCCTTCTGTATATAGAGTCCTGTGGAACCCTTCTGTATATAGAGCCCTGTGGAACCCTTCTGTATATAGAGCCCTATGGAACCCTTCTGTATATAGAGCCATGTGGAACCCTTCTGTATATAGAGCCCTGTGGAACCCTTCTGCATATAGAGCCCTATGGAACCCTTCTGTATTTAGAGCCCTGTGGAACCCTTCTGTATATAGAGCCCTATGGAACCCTTCTGCATATAGAGCCCTATGGAACCCTTCTGTATATAGAGCCCTATGGAATCTGTTCTGTATATAGAGCCCTATGGAATCCGTTCTGTATATAGAGCACTATGGAACCCTTCTGTATATAGAGTCGTGTGGAACCCTTCTGTATATAGAGCCCTATGGAACCCTTCTGTATATAGAGCCCTATGGAACCCTTCTGTATATAGAGCCCTATAGAACCCTTCTGTATATAGAGCCCTATGGAACCCTTCTGTATATAGAGCCCTATAGAACCCTTCTGTATATAGAGCCCTATGGAACCCTTCTGTATATAGAGCCCTATGGAACCCTTCTGTATATAGAGCCCTATGGAACCCTTCTGTATATAGAGCCCTATAGAACCCGTTCTGTATATAGAGCCCTATGGAACCCTTCTGTATATAGAGCCCTATGGAACCATTCTGTATATAGAGCCCTATAGAACCCGTTCTGTATATAGAGCCCTATAGAACCCGTTCTGTATATAGAGCCAAAGGGGAATAGGGGGCCATTTGGGACGCAGATGGATCTAATTCTCTTCCTCCATTATTAATTGTCCAAGGAGTAAAATGATTAATCGTGGTCCTGGAAAATAATTATACATTTTCTGCTTGATTCTACCTGTGGGCGTTCCCTTGTCAACAACTCTTCTCGGAGCGCTGTCTGGATAGAAGGATGCTTTCGTTTCAGAAAAAAGTACTATGAGTACAGTGTGTCCCAAATGGCACCCTATTCTCGTCATAGTGCACTGCATTTGACCATTGCTTTGGTTAAAAGTAGTGCACTATGTAGGGAATAAGGTGGCGCCGTTTGGGACACACATACTTTGTCTGCTAAACGGGAAGAAAAGTACTATATGCTTCACATGAAAACACATCCCTGAGGAGAGAACTCATTTTTACTTTAATCAAGCTTACTAAAAACTGTTGCTGAACGGTACTGCATGTTCTTAAGGGACATTTGAAAGCTGAGCAGTATTTGCTTTGTTATTTAATGCGATCACTTTCCATTCTCTAAAGTATGCGGAAGAAAATCAGCAGTATTTAACAAGAAACACCGTTTTTACAGCCTGATGTAGAGGTCCTGGATGGCAGGGAGCTTGGTCCCAGTGATGTAGTACTGGGCTGTCCGCACCACCCTCTGTAGCGCCATGCGATCGAGGGCGGCGCTGTTGCCATACCAAGCAGTGACGCAGATAGTCAAGATGCTCTCAATGGTGCAGCTGTAGAACTGAGAATTTGAGGGCCCACGCCTCCCCCTATTTTCAAATAAACTTCTCCAAAGCTGTGTGTTTTCATATGGTTCATGTCCTAGCCAGGTGGAAGAATCTTGTATTTCTATAGGGCCTTCTGCTGTTTTAAAACAAGTCAGGGTCTGAACTCAATCAAGCCAGTGGAATGCACAACACCTGCTTAACTCATGGGCCGGCAGACACATTGAAAAACATGCAGGCTTATAGCTGGTTACCCTCGTGTCCCCTGCAACACTGTGCTGGAGCAGCCCGTGCATCATACGCCCCTCGTCCCTTATAAAAACCCTATACCCTGTATAGTGCATTACTTTAGATCAGGGCCCTGTGGGGCCCCATTTGGGACAGACCCACACACAGCATTCTGGGAATGTTGACATCCTCTGGTATGTTTGACCAGGCAAACCCTCTCACTGGCAAAACACACACAGCCTCCACATGTCCTTGTCGTTTCTACAGGGCCATAGCTCATGGTTGTGGAACAACAACACTTATTTTGATTGCCGTGGCGCTAACATACATTTCTATGTGTAAATTAAATATCTATAAATTAATTAACAATGCATTGTGCCGTGTGCATATTGTGCAATCTAAACATGTCTTAGAGCATCCAAGGCCCAGACCTGAATATTTAGATAGCTAGTGAAAGAGGCACTGTCTACTCACCCAATTCCTCGAGTGATTTGTTTTTGTTATCTAGAAATCAATGATATTTCTACTCAAACACACATTTTATTTATATATATATATAGTCTTGTCAATGAAACCATGCATCGTACAGTAATCTATATAGCATAACAAAAACAAGAAATGAGAACATGAGAAAATAAACAGCTACCGTTTTAAACAGGGTCCGTTCCTGTACCACATTAACAATGCGCACGGATACTGGAGTGATAGAGCTAGATATGTTTTGGGGTAAGGTGCCAGGATATATGATAAACAAAGTAGCAGCAGCGTAATTTATGATTGAGAGTGTGTGTGAAGTCTGTATAAATGTTGGAGTGTCAGTGTACGTGACTGTAAAGTCCTGTAAGTGTGTATAGAGACTGTGAAAAAAATAAAAAATAATAAAATACAAGGGTCAACTATGTCGGTCTAGCCATTCTGTTAGCTGTTTATGGCTTGTGGAGAGAGCTCTTCAGGAGCCTGTTGGTGTGAGACTTGATGCATTGGTACCACTTGCCGTGCGGCGAACAGAGAGAACAGTCTATAACTTGGGCTGGCTGGAGTCTAATGACTTTCCAGGCCTTTCTTTCACACCGCCTGATGTAGAGGTCCTGGATGGCAGGGAGCTTGGTCCCAGTGATGTAGTACTGGGCTGTCCGCACCACCCTCTGTAGCGCCATGCGATCGAGGGCGGCGCTGTTGCCATACCAAGCAGTGACGCAGATAGTCAAGATGCTCTCAATGGTGCAGCTGTAGAACTGAGAATTTGAGGGCCCACGCCAAACCTTTTCAACATCCTGAGGGGAAGATGCTGCCGCACCTTTTCCATGGCTGTGCCTGTGTGAATGGACCATTTTAAGTCCTTGGTGATTTAGACACAGAGGAACTTGAAGCTGAACTGACCCTGGACTAAATTGCCACGGCTCCGCTCCCCGGTCAAACAATCTTTTCATCCTCACCTGAGATGATGCTAGTTTTTCCTTTCGCCATTTCACAAGCTACATACATCCTGTCAGAAACCACTAACATATGACAGCAAATATTTTGGGTGGGAGGGCTCAACCACCTTCCAATCCTCCTTTTAATACAGCAAGGGGACCATGCACAGTATGACCAAATACAAGGTCATTAGGACTGAACCCAGTGCTCTCGCGGTAATTCTTTAACAGCAAGTAGCAACCAGGGTAACCCCTCTTCCCAGTCACGTTCTAATTCAGTGCCGTACGCACATAAGTGACTTCAAAGTCTGATAAAATGCTCAAGGGCCCCTCGACTGAGCATAAAAAGCACTGATTATGTTTTATAAGCAATTGTCCCAAGACTTGTGCAAATATGTGCGAAGTGAAATTGGAACCCTGATCGCTCTGAATCACCTTAGGTAAATAAAATTTAAAAATATATATATATGAACTGTGACAAAGCCTTCACAACAGAGTTAGTTTTAATATGGCTAAGTGGATCGACAGCAGGATCTCATAGCCTGACAGTTAATTAACATGTAGGTGCTACCAGCTGTAGAATGGAGTCCAACACAATCAATAGTCAAACGCTCAAATGGCCTGTAACAGGTTGTAGCGGAACGGACCTTAAACATCTGATTAGGATTCCCAGAAATATGACAAACATGGAACGTTTTGATGTAAAGCAGAAAATGTCTTTATAAATGATAAATAAATAAATAAAAATAAAAATGAAGCAAAATTCAGTCAAATGTTTTTACTAACCCCTAAGTGACAAGAAATGAGATGTTTTTAAAACTAGAGCTCGAACTGAATAGCGTCACACACACACATTTCCTCACGCTTCAGGGACCAACTCGTAAGTATGCAGGGCACCTTTATGTTATCATCGCTATCTATAGCGCTAAAGAGATGAGCCTCCCGAACCCTACCGGTCAAAACACACTGTAGCATCAAAGTACGGTCAGTAATAGGCCAAGCCCATGTCTGCTACACGTTCAAATAACGTAAAAACATAGCTCAGGAACCTTTTCAGTAAATTTAGGCAAGAACCGTAGACTACCAGCAACATCGAAAGGCGTAGAATGACCAAGGTAAGAGCGTCCCATTAGGGAGCTTTAGTCATCGTTCTCAAAAGAAAATTCACCTGAAAGCTGACAAGTTCTAACCACTGATACAGATACTGCGTCCGCAGTTTAGCTTGTTCCGTATCCTGCGTCAAACTTTCCAAATCAAGTTATTATTGCTGTTTCAACCTTTCCAGATCTTTGTCATGATTTAACTGCAATAAAGTTACCTTCTTTTTCCTGCTCAAATGCCTCCTTACCACTGAGGAAGTTCAGTTCCCGCTCAGCCCAGTCAAACCTGTTTGCTGCTCTGGCCCCCCAATGGTGGAACAAACTCCCTCACGACACCAGGACAGCGGAGTCAATCACCACCGTCCGGAGACACCTGAAACCCCACCTCTTTAAGGAATACCTAGGATAGGATAAGTAATCCTTCTCACCCCCCCCCCTTTAAGATTTAGATGCACTATTGTAAAGTGACTGTTCTACTGGATGTCATAAGGTGAATGCACCAATTTGTAAGTCGCTCTGGATAAGAGCGTCTGCTAAATGACTTAAATGTAAATGTAAATGTAACTGTCAAACCAGCACTAGACACAATTGGTACATCCAATACAGCTTGACGAGGTTTACTCATTTCAGCCGGCAGAATACCAGCTGAAAGCAAGTCAGCTGACTGAATAGACCTCTCTGTATCCTTGAGATGTTTGTCACTAATCTCAACATGATAATACTCGCTCAACTTCAAAAGCTGCTCCTTTCGTAAACTGCATAAGCAACTATACAGAAGGAGCACGAACAAAATCCTCAATAGATGCCAAAATGCTATGAACAAATGAATGCCCCAAACTTTGAACTGCCCTAATGACCACATCGACTACAGTACAAGTACATAGCTGACTTAACAGTGCAAAAACAGGAGTGTATTACTTGAGTTTGCCCAAATCCTACTGTTAAACTTAACCCTAGTCTTCGGTGGCTTTGCGGCAGGTATTGATGCACTAGAGCCCACTGGCACAAAGGAGAAACCAGCTCTCTGGTAACCAACCCCGAACATAATATAATAATAATAATATAATAATAATAATAATATAATAATAATATAATAATAATATAATAATAATAATAATAATAATATATATATATATATATATATATAATAATAATATATGCCATTTAGCAGACGCTTTTATCCAAAGCAACTTACAGTCATGTGTGCATACATTCTACGTATGGGTGGTCCCGGGAATCGAACCCACTACCCTGGCGTTACAAGCGCCATGCTCTACCAACTGTGCTACAGAGACAACTTCTCTGACCGCCATCACCACCAAAACACCATCAAAACAACAACGTGCCCCAAGTGGGAACACTGGGAAAGACCATAGCTCTAGGCAATGAGTTATGTCTGCCTCAAACCTTCTCACTGTCAAACATTGCAAAGACAATTCACCTCCTTAAGCCAATGACCCGACAGGAAACAGAAGTGTCTCTAGACAGTGCAAGAAAAGTGACTGATCTTTTCTCCACCGATGCACCAAAGCAAAACTTGCAATAAATAAACAAGTCATCAAACTAATAACTTAAAAGGCAATTTCTCTAAACCAATTGAAGTATGATTAAACACACAACTACAAAAAGTCAACATGTAACTCCTAATATACAACAGCACAAATGGCCATTAAAGGGCTTCTGGGACAATAACAGAACTAAAGCAAAACACAAGACCCACCAAAGAGTCAACAATTAGCGCTACCCAATTACCATATATACTAGGGATAACATCAAAATAGCCAAGGCACGATCCCAAACGAGCCCCCCACCCCCCCCCCATTTGTCACAACTTAGCTTTCAGATGGTGACAAACAAGGAAGATCACACCTTGACAGTTATGGAGCAACAACAACAACAACATGAATAACTTTTAAAACTACAAAGGAGAGAAGGGGGGGGGTAGAAATGCAAATTGGAAGGTGGCTTAATATAGCGTACAGTATGTGTAGTGATTGATTTATATCGATCTATATTCAATGGTTGAAAAAAATAATAGTTTTGGTCCTGTTATTGGTATATTAATGGTCATTGGTCAGAACCAGAAGAGAATCTCTAAAGTGATTTCTCTGGGTGATTCTTGATTGACCATATGAGATAGACTACCACTGCTTGTCCATCCCCAAGACAACGGTTCCCTTTCCTTTCTTAGGCTTTTCAT